>NW_010267482.1:86075-109094 GCF_000690775.1 Eurypyga helias
AACTTGACCTCCATTCACCATAAGTATACGAAATACTACTTTCAACAGTACACTTGAGCAAAAGCACAGAAGAACCCAGGCACATCAACTCTCTTCCATGACCCAGAGAATCAGTAGCCCTGAAGAGAGAGAACTTACTTGGGGCATGTGAAATCTACCAGTTTTATTCAAAGATGGCCTTGCAGCCCAAGCTTTCTACACCTTAGAAAAGTCAGGTTAACCCTCTCTATGGAATTATTCGGCACATGAAACACAGTGTGAAGTTGCTTGGCTGAATATTTAACAAGTGAAAAGTAGGAGATGACATCAAAGGCTGATGGGATGCAGAAATCAGTATTTTGAATATCCAGTATTTTTAATTAAAAAAAATAACGGTATGAAGGAATACTGTTGGTCGTTGCCTATCAAAATGTTTGTATGTGTTATTCACATACACATTCACATGTGTTATTATTATGAAATGATAGAATTCTCAATTGAAGCTTATACCCTAATTCAGAATAAAGAAAAATTAAAACTTGAAAACTTCTACAGATTGTGAAAATTGGTTCCCAATTCTGTGTTGTCTTTAAACTGAATAGCATTTTATACCAGCCCCCAAAAATGCAACAGTATCACTTCATGGATCTTTAAACAGAGATTATAATCATGCTTTATTGATTATATCATTACTTTTAACTTCCTACTGTATTTTCTCTTGCCTTCATCCCTCCTCCCCAGTGAATTCTACATCCATTGAAATATCCTTTTTTCTTTAACTCCTGACATTAACTTCATGAAACATTTATATTTCTGTAGTGATTTAACACTGAATATTCTCTTGTTCACGTAATTGTATGTATTACTTCAATGGATGCTTCTGTTGAACTCAGACGCTACTCTATGTCCCTAATGCTCCTGGACATCTGAGGGATTACACTGAGCTTTATAATAGTTTAGCACTCCCTCATACACTTGCTGACATGGGAACGGGTGCTAGGAGACTTGAATAGCTAACGAAACTCGACAGTCCTGTCAACAATTATGAGAGTGGTTTTGACAGGGGGTCAAGCAGAGGAAGGAAGAGGAATAGAGGGTGAAGGATCCTGAGTGAAAGTCAATTCGTTTGCTTTTGCTTTTATTTTCTTCATTTTGTCCATTTGACAGAAAATTAAGAAAGAATCTGAATGAAGAACTTTACTTGCATATCTTAACTCTTCACTTCTGAACAGAAGGAAGCAAATTCCACTTCAGTGACAATACACTGAAATAAGCAAACCAATTTTTCATTTTATAAGATACAGAAATATCTGCTACTTCTCATATAAATAATTTCATTATTAATAATGCATTGGATTTTCTCGTTCTAAATTAATGTATATAATTTCAGAGGATCACAGAACAATTTAGTTTGGAAGTGGCCTTTTGCTCCAAGTCCTCTCAACTAGATCGAGTCACTCAGGGCTTAATCCAGACAAGTTCTGAAAATCCCCAAGGTTGAAGAGCCCGCAACATTGTTGAACAGATCTTCTGGTTTTAACCACACTCCCGATGAAAACATTTTTCTCACATCTAAGTAAAATTATATGATCAATGCCTCTCATCCTTCCACTGTGAGACTCCAAGGCTATCATTTCATCTTCTCTATACTCTTCCATCAGTTATAGATAGCATTAATATCTCCTCTTCTCCACAGAGGGCTTCAGACTTAAACTCAGCACTCTCAGTCACTCCTTGTATGACATGTGTTCCAGCTTCTTCATAAAGACTTTAAACAGGATTGCTCCCACAGTGACACTGCTCATAACTGTCTACTTCTGGTAACAACCCTTTGAGCCCAGCCACTTTTCCACCTATCTTTTCCATCCACTTATCCAGCCTGTATCGCTCTGAAATGGCTAAGCTTACTATGGGAGACCACATCAAAGCCCTGCTAAAGCCAAATTATCCAACAACAACCCACCACCAGACTGTCTATACTATGTCCATGTATTCCTTGCCCTAGGGAGCCCAAGCTGGACACAGAACTCCAGTTGTTCTCACAAATGCAAAATAGAGGGGGAGGATCACTCCCCTGAAGTTGCTGGGTGCCTGGTAAAGTGGCACAGTATGAGGTTTGCCTTCTTCACTCCAATAATATCTCTGCTGTATTATATGATCTCACACAGCCTCACTGGGGAAGAGCTCCTGCTGAGCATAAAAGACTCAACTATTCCCCCACAGAATTGCTGTAGCAATCAGTATGTTCGATTTTGGCAGTTCTCATCATTACAAGAGATGGGAAAATGTCAGTGATCAAAAAAAGATTTGCAGTAGAGAAGACAAAGGTTGCATAATAACATGTGACTTATTTTTACATACAATTCAAAACATATGACTGAATTTCTTTTGATACGACAGGTAAAAAATGACAATGATCCTGAAAGCTATTCTGTGACTGAATGTAGTAACTTCTATTGTCTTAGATTACCAATTACTTAGACTAGTCTATCGTAATTGTTCTGCGACAAACTGTTCAGCTTCCAGTTACTCCTTCATTGATTTTCTTCATCCACATTGTATCAATTTGCCGTAATATTTTGGGAGACACACCTATGCATGTGCTAGAGCGCAGGTGATACGCATGAGAGCCATTTTCGGTTAGAGGTTCAGTGCTCCATTGCTCCATGCAGGTTATTTTGCTATCTGATAGAAAACAGATTTATGCAACACTGTTGTGTCATTATAATTATGCAACATTTGATCTACTTGGTCTTCACAATGACTTCAGCAAGATAAAATATATTTTCTTTCTTTAATGATTCTGAGTTTAAAAAAATGCATGTATTTTTAATATAGGCAAAATGGAACAGCTAGCAGTTCAAATCGTTGTGGCAAGTGCTGCAGTGATCAATTCATGTAAACAAATTAAATTATTTAAGTCAATATCAAAGCTATGTGGTTTAAAATTTTTTATTTCAAAATCTGTCAGGTTGTCTTTCATTCATTTAAAATTAATTTCTGCAAGATTACTTATTAATATACCGGTTTTATTAGGCACAGGAGAATTTATAATCAAGAGAAAGCATGATGACAGCTACAGATTTGGAAGTAAATATTATGAATAACTTCTGGAATCAGAACAATTATCAAGTACTGGATTTTAAAACAAATATGTTTGGATTATTCTTCCTCTGTAAGAAGGTGGTTTTTTTCTTTTTTTTTTAAAGTTTTTCCCCAGAGTTTATTCCTGAATTATTAGCTATGGTGACAAATGTTGCTTCCTCACTCTTAGCAACATGGAGACATTGCTTATGGCTTTACATGTCATGTAATGGAAGATCAGGATGAAAAGAGGAAAAAAAGTGGCAAACAGGAGGTGACATCCCACGTTGATCCTCCACAACTGATAATGACACTATCTCAAAATAGCTCCCAGGACAACATGTCACTGCTATGTATCTAAAGCAGATGCCTCCTAACATGCCAAAGAAAATGCAAAGAGCAGAGACAGCACTCATCAAGGAACACGTTTCATCTTTTTTCTGTGCAGTTTCATATAGTTAACTACTAGAATGGGAGTTTCAACATGCATTTGCTGCCTGTGAGGACATCATTGCTTGGGTGAAGCAGTCAACATCTGTATTATTAAGCCATATTCCAAGAACCCAGTCTCTTAACACATGTAGAATATGAACAGGCAAAATTACCAAATCATATATATGAATCATGAAAGTAATTTAAAAAAGTGAAATAATTTCTTGTTTATTTCAGGACAGTGTTTAAAGTACTTCATATTCAGGTAACAAACGCTATGAAGACTTACTCAGCTGAGAAATAGCAGGAACTACCATTCAGTGCCACTTTCTGTACCCAGAAAGTATTGCCACGTGGCACTTTACTGCAGTGTGTATAGAAATCAGTATACGTAATGTCATGCACCACTGCATGGCATAGCACAACTCACCTCCCGTTTTAATTTCCTGTCTTCAGCTATAATTGGTACAGGCATTTAAACCAATTCCTACTGTTTTGAGAAATAGGATCATTGGCAAGATCATTCTGCTTGTTTTCCATTTAGGTCTGAAATATATAGAGATAACACAGAGTGCAGGGGGTTGTTAATGATAGCCAAGTACAGTATTTTGAATGGCTACCTACCGGTTTTAACTACGCTTCACACTCAGACTACAAAATCTGAACCTTTTTATTGTTGCTGCTTTTTTCTTTTTAAAAATGAATACCGTTTTTATTTAGGAAAAGAGTGCAATATCATTAGGATTACCTGCGCACAGTGTACCTTTGTGCGGGGGAAGGAAGGAAAGGAGATAAAGTTAACCTTAATGAGCTCTTTCTCAAAAATTTTCAGTAGATGCACTCCAGCGCTGTACACACTGACACATGAGGTGTGCTCCTTCCATTCTCAGAATACAAACACGGCTCTAGCTGGCAAATATATGCCCAGTTTCCTCAGAAACATCATCCTAAAGAGAAGTCTTCCAAACTATCCAGATCTACAAGATGCATTCATCACTAAAAATCAACCAACCTTGCTTGATGAAGGCATGAACCTGAATTATCCATGCATTGTTAATTAGCATGTCATTTAGGGATCACCAGTCTCATCTATTTTCTTGCCATCACTTATTAAGCATTCAGTAAGAAATGGTGTTTTCATCAGTTCACTAGCTCATAGCTTGTATATAAAAACAGTCTGCAAGGTACTAAATTCCATGTAACAGAAGTTCTGACATTGCCATTAGAAGGGAGAAAAACATTTTTTTCACATACCCATGTAAATATTTTCTGAGAAATTGACAGTTAGCAGCTCTTATCACAACACACATGATAATAACCTTTGCACTGGTAAACCAACTATGTGCTGCAAACTGTATATTCTGAAATGCCAGACTTACCTACAAATGCAAAAGCAATTCTCTCTTGCACCTAATATTCTTTAATTCTTCAGCTTTCTCTTAAAATAAAAAAAAAAAAAAAGATGTTGGGGAAGGGAAATTCTGGTAATAGGGCTTGAAATTTGAGTGTCAAAGACATATAGGCAGAAAAGAACACAAATCAAGCCATAGAAATTCAATTCTTAAAGACAGGATATCATAACCTGCTCTCATTCTCTACTTAACTTAGGACTAAAAGCACATTACTGGTTTCATTTTATAAGGTACTTGATTTTAAATCTTTTTTTTGAAATTGTATTTTAAATAACATGACACAAATTGCATATTGCAGAGGAAAATGTCTTTGTGAATGAAAGCATTTTAATCTCAAGAGTTTTATTATCTGTTAAAAACTATTTAAATATAGGCATTCAATTTTACATTGCTTGACTTTTATGGAGGAGCTATTTTACAGGAGCAGGATTTTGAATAGACAAGATCACAACAAACACTTGTGACTTTGACATGTAAGATCAGAAAACAAAGAAAGAATTATCTAAATTTTCAGTTATTCACATAGAGTAAAATATTTTCATAGGACAGAGACCTTCTAATATACTGTATCTGTTATGATAATGTCATCCTGACATGTAGTAATGAAACTGTATACATCTTACACACACACAAGTACCTAAGACTGTTGAATTTAAAACTGCTGAAGCATTTTAACATTCAATCATATAATTCTTTTATTCCTTTTTAAACATATTACTTGAGTGCAATACATTCATATATTACAAAATAAAAAGGATAATGCGTTAGCCTACTGTTTTGCTTTTGTTTTAAGCAGATGGTACAAAGGCAGCTTGACTTGTGTGCTATTAATAGCATCATGGACAAGCCTTTTTTTTTTTAAAAAACATACTGCAGTAAGAGACATCTTTACTGTAACACTTGACCAAATCGCCAGCTCTAGTTAGAGTTAAAAGAATTGAAAAGTTGAACTTTGTACATTAGATTTTACAGTGCTGTAGAGTCTTCAAGCCTTATGTATGATAAAGAAAACTAAGATTTTTATGAAAAAGTAAAGAAGCAAATCATTGCAAGATTTTAAATTACACTGAACATTCTGCATGAAACTTCAATCCATCAAATGGCCACTGAAAAATTAGGTAATTACCTACAATAATTTGCATGTTAAGAGCTAATACAATATTACAAAGTAAAGTCCAGTTGCACATTAATTGTGAAAGCAATGCATAATTTCCTGATTAATGTTTCATGCCTAATATTCTTCCGTGCTCTGTCAGATGCTAAATAACAATATGGCCAATCAATCTACAGAAAGTAGGCTCAGGCAAGGACTGAGCTTAGTTTTCATAAATCTTCATGCAACAGTTTCAGTTACAATAGTTAACACTGTGAAGTTTATAAAAGCAACTGTTCAAATTGAACTCAAAAGTTGCTTTAAGTAATTAATTTTTTCTGCAAGAGGACCCGAGACACGGTCTCTCCTTTTCTGATCCTTCATACATGGAACTATAAACTGTTTCTTCCAAAAAAGGGACAACAGACTGGAGCCAGGGAGAGAGCAATGAGAGGGTAATATACTGTCACCCATGTGCACACCTTGGCTCATGGGTGTCTGTCTGGTCAACAAAGGCTAAGCACGTCAAAGAAATGATATGTTCAGTGTCTCTAGAGGAGGATTTCTATCCATGCTCCTCTGTCGAGGCAGGAAAGAGTATTCCTCAAGGACTGAAACTCACCTGTCCTGTCAGCCAGAGACAGGATGTCACATTTTTGAAAGAGCATCAAGCAAAGAAATGAAAGGATGACAATAGTAAGGAAAAACAAAAAATACTGTTAATAAATAATGCCAAAATGAGGGTAGCGTTAGCTGTCAACAGCAGAAAACAAGCGTGGCCTGGAATTTGTCTGTTCTGCATGTGTCAGTTCAACAACCAGATTTTTCCAGACATAATTTGCCAGGAACAAAAATTTAAAAAACCATTACAGGACCATAGATTCTTTTGACTTTCTATTGGTTTGCTGGGAAAACCCTCTGAAAGGTTTGACAGGTGAGTTACTAACTCAGTGTCATTCAAAGCAGTAAAATGTTTCACAGAACTTGGAGAGGGTGGTTGAGTAAATACTCAAAGCAGAGCTTCAAAACACCAAATAGGCAGAATGACAACAAGAAAAAAAAAAAAAAAACCAGATAAAAACCACAGCTATTGACATTAATGGAATCATTGGCCACCTATAGAAGAAAGACTTCAAAGAAAGAGTATTTGATTGCCACTGAATGCTGAGAAAATTGCTGGAGACTCTGTGATCCAATGGATGCAGTAACAAGGAAATGAAACTCTTTTAATGAGCTATGCCACCAATTTAACTAGGTGACCTTGAGCAAGACATGTGACTGAAGTATGGCACTTGCTTCATTTGTAAAAGAGGTATTATTCTACCTATTTCACAGCGGTATTTGGAAACTTGATTAATTTACAAAAACTGTCTCCAGACTCTTAGAGGAAGGTGACTCTTAATTGATCTTCCCTAAAGCAGACAATTTTGATTAGAATAAAAATGTCAGTAAAGCAACTGCATATTTCCAAAGCCAGACTCCAGAGACAGGTTCAGTGTCCATTTTTTAATCCTTAGCCAAACACTAAATATTTTCTGGGGGTGATAAGAATATGTTTCTGTTAATTTCCATGCCTACACAAAAGCTATGTGATCAGTTCTTCAGCTGTGAAAGCTAAGATTTCACTCTACCCATGTGTAAAGATGTGTCAAAATTTATCAAACCAATGGGTATATTTTGAACCATTCCTAAAAATAAAACCTGTTACCTACCCATGAAAATAAAAAAAGACTCTGAAATGGCTTATATGGCTTAAAGATCTTCTCAGAAATTCAATAGTAATTTTTTATATTCTTGTACTGTCATCCTGTATCACCTTCCAACCTCCAGCTGGAAGTCTACAGAATCCTACTGGGAATCTCAGAAGCCAGAAGAGCTGAACAGCTTACTGCAGCAGGCAGTAGCAGCTCTAGTTTTACCAACCATTTTCTTATTTTTGCCCTTTCTCAAAACCTGGGCTAGGCTTTCTTTGCTACTTTTTTTTCAGTATTATTAATTAAATTTAGACTTTCAGACCTGGCACTTAAAATTGGTTTACCACACTTCTGCTATTATCTCACTGCAGGGTCAATCAAAAAGTTTTTTTGAGTCCATCATGGCAGTAAATGGTTTTCTAAACAGATTGTTAAACAGCAGCACTGTTCATTAACTACTGCAAACATTTGATATTCGTACTTACTTTCCAGGCTCTATGGCAAATCCTATTCATGTCAGTGGAGGACCAACACAAAATAAATGCCCCAAGGCAGCAGAGGCAAGAGAAAACAGGAGAGGGGAAATTACAGTAATCACAGTTTATTTTACCCATGTCTTAAGTAAAAGCAAAATACTTTCAGTTTCCACTGAGGAGTGCTTAGAAATAAAATTGAGAAATATTATTTATCATCAACCTTTACTCAGCTTTCACAACAAAGTTTGTATGGAAAAATTAACATTTTGTGGAAAGTTGCTGCAGAGAAATTTCTATACTATGCTAAAACAAAGAGTGTACTATGCTATACCTGAAACTCCAATGAACCAGGAATTTACTCATGTGAATACATGCTTCCCAGAGTCACATAAGTAGGAAAAAAAAAAATAAAAATCCCAAACACTTGTAAACACAATATGAAAAAATAGGAATTTCTAACCTAATGAAGTTTCAAGCATCTCCAACACATGCCTAATATTTTAAGAGCATGTGTCACTGACTGTTAAATTTTCCATTTTAATTAAGTACGTACAATTTCCTCACCATTCTTTTTATCTTTGCTTTATTCACAATTAGCTAATATACTTTGATTTAGTAACCCACACTGCCTACTCTTAAGAGTAGTTCCATGAGCACCAGAACTAATAAAGACCAATTTGGTAGATAATCTATGTCATAGTGTAGGATCTAAATAAATTTTTTCCACATAGAAAATCCTCACTTATCTTTTTAATTGCAACTAACATTAACAGTATATTCTATTTATCTTCAGAGGCAAAAGAATTCACTAGGCTGGTTCCCTCTGCAATATATGGAATGAAAAGGAAATATTACATACACAATGAACTGTGAGAAAGTAGGGGGAAAAAAAAGAGGTCTAATTTATTGGCAAGTACCTACAAAATGTATTATTCTATTACTATAGATATTCATACAAACGATTCTTGTTTGTTGCAACTGCAACGGTTTCTGAAAGTTGGGGTTGCAATAGATGAAATTTTTCATCTAAAAAAAGACAAAAACAGGTAAGATAACACAACTAGCAAAAGCAGTACTGAAATGTTTTCAGTATCCTGCTTTATGAAGATGGCACTTTGTAAGGAACTCTTCCTAAGTAATGTAAATATTTAGCAAGTAAATAATTACTCATCAGTAATTATGTTGTGGATGGGTTAGGTAGTTTGTGAACCAATAACAGATATATTGCAAAGAAAATCTTCTAAATTTTCAAACATAGGTATTGCTTACTGTCATTGTAACTGGGACTAGTACCTAACCATCTAAGACACAGATTAAGTATCAAGGTACATCGCTTTTTTCATCTGTGACTTGAACCATACTCACAGTTCCTTTAGAACAAGGGCACTGGGCTGTAGGGAAGAGGCTTCTATGGAAAGCCACAGACACTCTTTATTTTGAGGACAGCCTTTTTAAAACGCATGCTACACATTTGACTTTGTGGGAAAGGAATAAAATAGTCATGGTCTTGTCTGCTCTATAGTTATTCACCAGTGTACGGAAGCAGAACCAGGATAGCAGACAATAGAAGCATAAATTCGGTAATTATGTTAAGTGTAGGAGAAAGTAGAATGCTTTTTTTTTTTTTCCTCTGTACAGCCACCATAACCTTCATGAGTTACACTAAATTCCACAACCTGTCAAGGACTTTCAATGTTTTATTATGTAACTAGGAAATATATAGAACAGCCTTTACCTAAACACACGTATATACATATCTGTGCATAACAAAAACCATTTCAAATGCCAGACTAGAACAAAACATAATGAGATAGCTATTCTTCCATTATCTGCAAAAAAAGGTACAAGTAAAGACAGAATTCCAAACTCCCAGGATTTATAATTCAATTGTAGACCACATTTAGCAGTGATTAAATAGTTCGACTGAACCTTAGGTTGGCTATGACTCATTTGCACTGTGCTTCCTCTCACATCATCCATTTTCTTTCCTGCAGTAGCTTATCTTACCTACCTGACTGGTATGTGTTTCCCTCAGTTGCTCACCTTTGAGAAACTCAGTCCAATGAAATAAGTCTACCGTCTCCCCTTATTTAGGCACGCAACAAGAGTTGGAAAGGTTCATGTTGTGCTACAAAATGCAAGTACCCACACATGCTCCAGCCTCTGACTAAGCAGCATGACCATTTCAGTGACAACATTCCAGATGTGTACAAGAAAGTCTCATAGGAAAAAAATGCCCACATAACCCAAACCCCTCACCATACCTGAAATCAGACTTTGCCCGTGAAGACATTAACATGAAAACATTTCAAGCCTCATTCCCAGAGCTGGACTCTTCCCACGCTCCTTTTCCTGGACAGCTCAGCTCAGCTCAGCCCCCAGACAGCCGCCTCCTCGCCCCCACCATGCACAGGACTCTGCCACCTTCCTCAGCTTGTTTAGGAAACAAATTACTGAATTTCAAGTACAATATATTGCAACAAGAGGCAGTTGTTACAAGGAAGCAGCTCCAAGTTGATGCAGTCTTATTTCACAAACAGGTGTTACTGTTTTGCCAGAAATTAATGAAAGACAGGCTCAATAGAGGAACATACTCTTCATAAGCTCAAGGCAGTCAACCTCCCTCCCACCCAACAGACTTAGAGTACTAAATAAAACTGACAGACTTACTTCTAAAGAGAGTTCAGTGGTGACAGCATAAAAAAAAAAAAATAGTTCAACCTTTTGGGTTTCATTTTTTTCAGATTACAAAATAACCCAGCATTTGAGGAACAGAGATTCAATGGAAAGCATACCTCCTGTTATTTTCACTCATCGTATTCTGAGTAATTTCTTTCTTACAGGTTCCTGCTGTAAAGAAGGATTGTATTTCTATATTTTCATACACAGTAAAACTTGACGTCCATAAGAACTAAGCAAACCTACATTTCATTCAAAACACGCAACATACTTTGTGATTAAAATGTACCCTAGTTTTCAAGTATTCACTGCCACTATCAGAAAAAAGTTCATTAAAATATATTTTATACATCTAAAAATCCACTTATTTTGGGGAAAAATGGATTTTGAAAAAAAAATAGAGAAAATATAAAGAAAGGTAAAAAGTTTTCATCTGGAGAGGAGAGAAATCCAGATGATGATGACTGTCTGCTTAAACATGATGGCCTGGAGTTCTTATTTAGCATGCATCATCTATTTACACTTCTACCCTCAGGTACGGAAACACTCAAAAATTCTACTTGAATCCACGTATAATTTAACCATGAACTTACATGAGCAATACAGTACAAGATACACTTAGTTCTGAAGTACAAGAGAAGATAAAAAAAAATAATCTAGATTAAATATTATTCTCCATTAAAGAATATTCTTAGATAAGCTTTGCTGATTTCCCTACCACCACTGTCACCTTCTACCTCTTTCCACCTGGACAGCTTGGAAAGTAATTTTGATCAAATAAGGGAGGAAGGAATAGAATCTGACAAGTAAAATCAAATTAAATATTGTCTTAATTGTAATGTTTGTACTAATTTTGACTTCTAAATAATTTTCACACTGATTTCAAAGAAGCAATCTGTAATGTCAATGTCATTTCTATGTAACAATAGGATGAATAGACCCTAGGCCTCTAGCAGGGACATTATGATAAAAGCACTAGTATGAAAAGAAAGGAACAAAAATTACTAAATGCTTTGATATTTTTCTTTTCAAACTCTTGGTCAAAATACTTCTGAGACAGAAAATGCCTTCAAAGAACAGAAGACAACAGAAGAATAAGCATAAACTGCAGGATACTTGCTGTTTACTTCCTATTGCTTTTTTTCACCTTATCCATCCTTTTCTCTCTACATCAATTGATCCTTACTATCCAAGAAAGAACCACCTAACTGGTGTATGTTTCAGTGACAGCTGATGTGCATGGTTTAAATGCAGCCTCTCCCTCCACACTGGCACACAGAGTTCTCCAGGCTGGCATTTATTTTCAGGAGATTTGCAAGAGAAAATTCAAAATTACATTGGAGGACTTAAGGGAGGAAGAAGCAGAAGTCAGGCAGACACTTCCACTGTAAACATCATGATCAACCCTAGCATTTACAGCAGAAGGAGAGATGAAAACACGAGTCTCGTATTATGGTTCCTGAATACTGTTTCTTGTAAATTTATGCTATGGTACAATCAGACGCTACTCTCAGTTCATTTTGGTCTGATCCAATTTACACAAAAGCTGCAGGCAACGTCCTGACAGACTCAGCAGCACAACCTTGTCTCTGTAGATGAATATACATGCACATAACACCTTATGCTCCAGCCTTTTTAAAGATGGACTTGCAAAATAATTGGCACTATGTACTGATGCAATACAATATTTCTACATTTGCAGATTCGACTGTTGGTTGTTAAAAACTACTAAAACCTTTGTCTATCTACTTTACTTCTCTGATAGTCACCCTTTGTGCTGAGAACAAATGCGATGGATTTCTATATTGCCTTGCTTGCTCAGATCGAGCACGTGATCAGCACATTTCGAACCGGAACACCATGCACTTCCCCACCATACCACTTCCAAATATTTAAAGAAACAGAAAATTTATACAGTATGAAGTGACATTTTTCTGGATATTGTCAATCCTAAGGCACAACAGCAGCAGAAAATTATGGCAGGTAATAATTTCAGATGAAAAAAATATTACATCAGAACAGATTTAGACACTGAGGGAGGGATCTTTGAAAGAAATGCTCTATGAGCCCATTAACTTTTAAAATTACTTCAGCTCTAACCTACTTACGCGTTTCGAAAAAAATCTTTAGCGTGAGTTACCTGATTTATGGGCTCTTATCCTGAGCTTCCAAATTGTGTTGAGTAGTCAAACGTCTAAACACAGTGATATGCACCTCAATTACACCTACAAAACTGCAGACAAAGTAATAAGAAACTTACTGACGCATCCTGAAAACGCCCATTGTAGTAGCAAATAAGTATAACATCCTGAAAACTGTGGCCCATTGTAGTAGCAAATAAGTATAGATTAAATATGTATAGGTCAAGAGCCTTTTTTCAATCATTTCTGATTCTATCCATTAAATTGATTACATAGCTAGAATGAGTCATAAATTTTTCGGCAGATGTGGAGAACACTGGATATTTTACATGTACTTGGTTTGGATCTACAATAGTTACTGAAATGCTTCAAAATATCAAGGAAACAGCAGTATGCTTTTATCCGTTATTTGTATTGATTTAGTTGTTCCTTGATTTCCATCAAAAGCTTTTAAATCAGATTTTTCATGGTCTATGGTTTTCAAAAAAAACCTACAATTTAGAAGGGTATTTATTCATCATACTTTTAAAAATTATGATGGACAGAAGGAGGGGTGTAGGGGATGTGGAACAAAAACTGAGGTTGCTTATATACTCCTACAGTACCTCTAAAAAAAATTTTTAAACTATTTGCTCCAAGGACTTTTAAGATCACAAATACATACAAATAAGGAAAATAAAACCCAGAATATTTTGTGCATAGATGGCCAGAAATAACTGGCACCGATAAAAGATTTTTAATTGACTTTATTCACTTTTTATCCTATTCAACATCATTACTTCAAGTAATTTCATAGAGAACAAGACACTTTCAGTCATAAACAACATTTCGCTGTACTGGTATAAACACCTTCCACTTTACTAAACAGTCTTCATGTGAAACAGAATTCATAGCAACTGCAAATATGGTGCCAGTTTGAGAATTACAAAATATATTAGTGCAATAAAATAGTGTATTACACAGCATAGTGACTCCATACGTGCAAATCTGCCAGTCTGTCAAAAATCCACTGTCATATTTCACCCACTATTGGACCTGACAAAAGATCATACACTACATGAAGCTTTATAGATGCCCAGGCAAGTACTCATGTATGTTTAAAGCATTTGAGTTTTTCTTTCTCTCTGAAGACAATCTGCCACTATATAATTAAAATAATAACAGAGGTAGCGATCAACAGGCCAGATGTTGCTCTCTTGTGCCAGTGCAATGCAAGAATGCCACTCCAAACCTACAGTAGGGGTAGAGATTTCACAAGTTCAGGTAGTTGTCCCTAAAATCACATAGCTATGTCCATTACAAGTTCTAAAGGAGACAGGCGCAGTAACAAACCTGACATTGCAACCTCCCTTTGAGAGGAAATTCAGTGACACAGAAAAGCGCATTTGACAAGTACATAGTGAGTTCTGCTAAGAAATGCATAGCTTTGTGTCTGGGGGGTGTCTGGGTTTCTTTTTTGTAATCTTTCTTTCATTGTATTTCTGGAAAGGTAGACAAATAGAGGATGATCATATACTGATGTAATTTCTCACTTTCTAGTATAAATTTTTATGCAGCTACATTCCCCAAGTACTGAACAAGGCATTTGTTGCTTCAGTGTGGCCCTGAGCAGGACATACTGCTTTGCTCTAGGGAAGCAGACTCCGGTTACTTCTCAGTTATCCTCATGTCACTTCAGAGCACCCTCACTGTAAAAAGACACCTCTAAGAAAGTTGAAGTTACATTGATAATCACTGTAGAATCCTTTCCAGAGATTTATAAGATAATTTTCATATACATACGAATGAGAGCTGGTAAGTTCATTGGTGAAACTCATGTCAGAGCCAGCTGACATCATCTGGAACACGACTGTAAGCTGCTACAAGTAAATGTTCAAACAGTGTGAAAAACTCCATTTTAATGTATTTCTGTAATTATAGAATGAGAGATGCAATTGGTACATTGCTCCTTACGCAATACAGGGCATTCTACGAACAGAGAAAGAATGAGGCTTGTCTAGAAATAAAGTTATAAAAATTAGGGTTGCTGAATGTTAAATTTTAGAAAAGTTTGTCTCCCAGGCTAAATATGTAGTATAATGAGGAAAGATTTTCATTTTTTTGCATGCATAAGTTCTAAGTGCAGTATTTATCATTCGCTAAATCACACTCATTTTTCTGCATTTTGCCAGCGGTTGCATCAAGTGCCATTTAACTGCTCTAAATAATGTGTTCTCTTCCCTGCTGTATTAAACTATTTCTATCAAGGCTAATGATTTTCTGATTTCCACATGCCAGTGAGCTTGGCAGTAACAAATGATGCCTCTCTTTTGCATGTTGCAAGTAGCTTAAATTATATTTTACATACCCATTTAAAGGATCATTAGTTAAGTTAATATCCTTGCTATTCAGGAAGATCAAGCATTTCAGTAAAGGATAGCCTCACTATATATCCTCTGCTAGATCTGAGTACATTCTGAATAGCTTTGGCTTGTTAAGCTCACACTCACTACATAGAGATAGGCTGTAGAAACCCTAAATATCTATTATGTCCTCAGTTATACTGTCTTATTATCAAATTGATGTTATTCTTCTCCCTCGACTGGAGAACTACATATTTCAAAACAGAACCCATGAAAGCTTTTATTTATTTCTAAAATATTTTCTGAAAATAATCATACAAAGTGAGCAGCAGACAAAAAGATGTGTAAGATTAGGATGTTACAGAATTTCTGAAGGCAAACAGCAATCATAAAGGTACAAATTGATAGGCAAAAGCTTCCAAAATCAAAACCATGCTTCATTTATTGATACAATTCCCTAAATTGCATGTCACGACTAACTTTGAGGATATGCTTTATACTAGGCAGTATAACATACTATGCACCAATCTGCCAGTGCCGTAGTAACAACACTTGGTGATGTAATCATTTGAGAAAATGAGCATTCTAAAATTGAGGTCTATTTATTTCCATTGAAGAGGTTTCACAGGACACGGAATTACCTCCTGTCTGAAATAAATAGCACGAGTTCCAAAGTTGAAAAAAATATTCCTTTCTTTAAATTTTTAAAATTATACTTTACAATTTTCATAAAACCTTAAAATCTAAATTGTTTTCCTCAACAAATATACTATTTGATCCTCTTTCCCACCATCAGCTGCACACCCCATCCTTTTAAACCTCAGGAAAAAGAAGGAAAAGGGTGACAGGGGCCAAGGTACTGTACAGGGGGAATTAGCGTAAGCAAATGTTCTCTCAAAAGCCAAATGTGATGAGCAATTCCCTTCCCTTCTGCAACCTCAATAGACAAGCAAAAAGTTCTGCTACTGCAGTGCTTGCTCTGATTCCCCAAAAGCACTTTTCTTGTTTTGGGGTCTGATTGACTCTCAGAGTTTCATTTGTCCACTACATTCCATCTCAATGTAATCACAGTTCCTATACATTCTTTTAACTTAATAAAAATCAACAAAAAATGAAAAGAAAAACCCAACACCCTAAAGAATTATGAACTTTGAGAGTGACAGAGCTGAGAGACCAAGTTGCTATACAAGCCACCCCAGCTCAGTTTAAGAAGGAGTTGATGTGGCAGCTTCTGATGGCCAAAGTCTTTTAATCTGACTTTGGCTATTTATAACTTTGTGAAAAACAGAATATGTGCTGAACTTTTCAACAGTGGTAGGTGGTTCATGCTACCAGCCTTTGCTTTTTGATATTTCTACAACTTCCACAGTATGTCAGGTAAGTAGGCAGGTTTATCTAGTCCATTCCCTGTCAAGTGCTACAGCATTTGTTCCAGACACATGTTTCTAGTGATTAATCCAGTCCAAAATATAGACCTTTGTCAGATTCTTCATTGTTTATGGGTGATATATAGAAAACTAATAACTATTATTCAAGTGAGCTGCCTGAAACAGAAGTATTTGTTCCGTTTTCTTATTTTGTGCTTTCAACACAGAATTAGAAACTCAAAACAAATCAATCATTCCATTAAGATCACTCCACATCATCTCACTTCCAGGTGAGGAGGGTAGACTACAAGCCCTGAAGCCTACGGTAGGCTGCACCCCTCCTCCAGCCCCGCACCTCTGTGCATGCCCAGGAGATGTAAATCCCACACCAGCTTTTCTGGGCCCTTGCTGCAGGAATACAAGGAGGCACAGACAAAGCTCACCTGCCAAGGGGAAGCAAGCCCCTCCGAGCCCCCACTGGGGAGGTGGCTGCGCTCCCCCAGCAGCTACCTCCCCCCTGCTTTGCTGCTGCCAGCAGAGAGGCCATTCCCCCACTCCCACAGTGTGCTGCTGGCACAGGGGCAGGGCCCCACCGACACACACAGGGATAGGTCCCCTCTCGCCATGTCCTTTGTAACAGAGCTGAGTCCCTAACAGATACAAACCACCCTCCGCTGCAGCACCCGGTGAACCCTTGTCAATTTTGCCATTTATCAGGTTTTGATAATTCTACTGAAGTGAAGCTGTACAGTACAGGTGAACCAATTCACATCTTATTTCAGTTCACTGTAAAAATAAAAGCCTTTTAGGCCAATACCGTATTGTGTCATTTTAATACATCTTTGGTTTTGCAAATTATAAAACACCTAATTAAACTCAAAATTCAGGTGGACTGAAAAAGCACCAATGCAACTCCAATTCCTCTTCTTGGTAGGTATGCAACCAGGAATGTCAGCTGAAGCTCCCTCCCATTCATAAACCTTATTTTCTTGGTGAGCGCAGAAAATAGCTAAAGCACTCTCCTAAATATTTTCCCTCAAGTGATCTTAATCTGTTATGGCTCACACATCTGACTAACTGCCATTTGACAATTGCTGATTTATTACAAGAAGTGATATCCTGGCTGTACTCTCTGTGCAAGATTTGACAGCTAAAATCTCTGACATACGTCTTGCTGACATCATAGCTCCCTTGCCTCACATGCACCTTGTTTCTTACTGCAAATACTTAACCTACATAACTGTATAGAAACTTGTAATGAGACCCAGGCAACATGCAGCCCCTAAATATCAAGTAAAAGGCATTAATCTACACGTTTCATCTCTGACAGACTTGATCAGTAACAGAGTATAGAGCCTTTCCATTTGCCTGTGAAATGAATTTCAGAAAGCTATTCCCAAATGCTCATATTACACTGTATCACAAGTGGAAATTGTTGTCATTTCTGCAGGTCCTGTCCAGACTAAAGGAAAGCTTGACTGGCTTAGAGACTCCAAGATACCTCCTCTCCAAGACCTTGCCAGAGTACGTGCAGAGGCAGATTGCTCTGCTCCTTGTGCTCTGCCTTCCCACCAACAAGGAACTGTTCTCCAGACCTGTCTACTCACACCTTTTGCGGCTGATTTTAGAGCTGATGAAAACTTAGACTATCAGCAGATACAATACTCCCCAGTTTTAGTACTAATAGGAAGCAAGCTATTTTCTCTCACAAAACACAGGGCTCTCTGAACACGTTCAAGTCAGTTCAGGGTGCTCCTGACGAGAGCCTCGCAGCCCAGAAGTGCTCTGGCTGCCAGCTTACACAGGGCACAGCTCTTCACTAGCCTGCACACCGCAAGTAAGAGAAAAAAGTGCTAGTATATACCTCTGGTCAAAGAAACACCAGATTTCATTCAAAAAGGTTTTAACTAGGATGTCTTACAGCTTCCATTTCTTGCCCAAATGGTGCATTAACCTTCCCAGTACAGAACTGAGAACAATAAAACACAGCACTTAGAAACCACACTGGTGCTGTTACTGTACTGCAGTATTTATTCCAGAGACCCATTATATTGCTCACATTTTCAAATATTCAGGAAAAGTAACAAATAAATTTCTGTTTCTCTAAAATACACTGTTTGACCCTCTTTTCAAAACAACTGGCTATGAACCCACATTACTCTGGGCAGCTTTGAAGTATTTCTGAATTCAAAACGCAAATTGACCCTGGAGATTTCTTTCCAGTTTATTCACAAAAAGATACAGCTGGTCTACAAGGAAGCCAAATAAGCATGCCTGTCTTTCAGCATTAATCTTTGTGTCTTGAATTAAATGTTTGAAATTAAGAAAACATTAGTTCCCTCAGGTATAAACCAGAGGCCTTTATTTTCTGTCAAGCAGGCGCAGAAAAAGGACAAGCCTTGTTAAAGCATTATGCTGTAATCTTCGTATGTGTTCTCACTACAGATTTCTTAGCACATGAAATCTATGGTTTTTATAAAAAGACACTATTAAAGACAAGACATATCCATCTAGTCACCAGAGAACAACTATGTACTTGTATGACACATACGCTCGCCTTTTTAAGTTTAGTTAAACTTAAAAATTTTTCATTTGCATTATCAGACCCTTCATTCTTTATGCCTTTTTTATACCTAAATTACTTCCTTGTTTCCACTACTCCCACTACTGGTATAGTATTCGTAATAGCCATGTAAACAAAGCACTGCCATTTTAATTATTCCATACAAACTCCACATAGATAAGACAGTGGTTAAAACGTTTGTAACAATTTATGAATCCAAGTCCTTGAAAGGGATAGAAATGTAAACACAACCTCAGTGTCAGCATTCCCCTCTCTGCTGCCCCTGGTTTGGAGGTTTACCAAGAGGGCTTCTGCCCGACCTGTCTGTTCCTGCCTATGACACCCTGACACTCTCAGGGTTGTCAGAACCTTCGGCAGTTCAGAGTTGTGCTTAACAGGATTCAGACAATCCTCTGCCGGAGAGCCAGCGCACACTGCTGCACTTGCTTGCAGGGTACTAGAGCCCCCCGTGCCCTACCACATTACAGGAATACAACAAAGTGACTGATCTGATGCATGATGCAAGAATTGTTGCTTGTTAAATTGCTAATCCCTCTGTTCAGTAGGGTCTTGCCATTCATATTCCAACAAGATTACCTGTACTGCAATCAACTATACAGCAAGTTCTCAAAATTTGACTTTTCCTGACAGCTTCAAAAACTTGGGTGGGTTAATCCCTACAGTACTATCAATGAAGAGTCCCTTTGTCTTAATCTTATTAGGTCACAACGTAATAATTCTTTCACTACTTGTGACAATCAAGGGCAAATCAGGTATCTAGCAAAATATGTTGGTCAGAGGCAGCTGTCACTGATTATTTTAAATGTAAATAAGTAAAAATTTATTATGAACACAATGCACTTCAAAACACGTTATCATTTTCTAAAATGTTCCTAGGTGACATACAACGTTTACCTCCAAATGGAAGAAATAGAATGAAGAATGATTTTTATTTTTCTTTTGGTCTCAGAAATGAACACAGCTAGTATAGAAACTGTAATAAGGAGTTATCATAACCTGAGGGAATCTATTAAATTTCAATTAAGAGTATAAACTTCAGGCTATAAAACTGAAAGGGGCAAACATTCCCTTCAGATCAGAATGAAAGGCATCTTTAAAAAATCAGATCCTAAAGGACTAGATAGATTAAATCCTTGCATTAAGCTCAAAAACCTCAATTCACAACCTGCAGAAAATAGAGCTAGTCTAATTTATTCAGGGTGTATTTTATTGTATTCAACAGAATACAACATTATTTTGCTGTGTTGAGTTATAGCCCCCTACTCATAGAGGTAGCTTTTGATTTCATTTCCACTGCCTTGGGCAAACATGGCTGAGAATCCACAAGGCTGTGTCAGATGCTGATTGATTCATTTGAGATGGGAAGATAATAGAAACTGCTCAAACTGACTGCAAGAAAAATAAATTTGAATTAGGACATTAGGCAAATTGCAAACCAATTATACAATCTTAATTTTAAGAATTAGTTTAACGTAAGAAACGCAAGTATTTTAATTCAAAATTTTCACACAAGCATACCACAGCCCATTACAACTTAGCTGTTGGATTACACTGTTTAAATTTTGTGGAGATTAGAGGCTATATGAAGCCTGTAAAACTAGAAGTTAAACAGGCATGTTCTAGACATTCATTTACCATTTATTCAAGAATCTCATTTTCTTTGGTGCCCAGTGTGTGTTTTCCAAGAAGCAGAAGGACCTTGCAGTCTTTTTAGTAAGCTATAGCTGATTTAAGCCCTTAAAGTCAAGATAATGCAATTAGGGAACCAGAACAGGAACAAGAGCAGCAGCATAGCTTTCTGTCACTAGACAGTCATGTATATAAAATACAAGTGACAACAATCACTGAGTACATCTGTAGCACACAACTAAGTTGAGTGTAAAGGTGTGTGAACTACTCTGGGTAGCTCAGAGCAGTATTACAGTCTTGGCAGCAAACACTCCATCTGGCAAATGTACTGTATAAACAATATAAACACACCTTAATCTTTAAATATTGATAGCAAGGGAAGGGATCATTTTCCTTCCTCTGTCCTGTTCCTGCACCTTAACCTCCAGCTCTCTCATTGTATCATCAGTCATGTAAGAGATTAGCGCTTACAAGAAGTCTCTCAAGGGGGCATTAGGAAAGGACGATAAATTGGACAGCTTGGCATAAAGACATTCTGCCTCTGCAGTGTGGTGCATCAATGAGATGAAGCACATTCTCATGTATTTTTAACAGCCGGTTTGGTACCACCACACAGCACATAAGCAAACAAAACAAACTAAAACTGGAATTAACCAGGAAATGAAAAATAAATACTATCAATAAATGAAGTCAAAATAATAATTTTCTTTAATTCCATCAAAATGTAGATTTCTGCTTTGAGGACTTTGTTTAACTTGACAGACAATGCATACCCTGCTATGAACGGTGCACAACTGAGACACGAGATAGAGAGTACATTGTCTTTTATGACAGTTTGCTTCTTACAGGTCCAATATTTGGGGGACAAATTTAAAAAGAAAACTATGCATTTTATTACTAAAATAAATACACATTTAACAAATGTTAAGTAAACCCTACTCATAACATTAACCCTATTTGTCTTACAGATAAAAAATAACATGAATATTGTTAGGGATAACACCTGCCTTGCAGCAACTGAAAAGAACACTACTCACCAGAGATGCATAAATTTGCATATACTGGGTTCCCCTGGGATACTTTCAGGGTAGAATGTGAATGACATTAAAACATTAAGGGAGTCAATGATATTGCTCTACACACACAACGGTTCAGTATTTTGGGTTTCCTATTAACACAGCCTAATGCATTTAGGCGATTTGTCTTTGCTAGGTGTGAGGGAAGTTCAGACCCCAGGCTCAGGGAACCCTCAGATTCCCCTGTGACGGTGTCACAGTAAGGCTGCCAACAGTGCTGGCTGCAGAGGGTTTTGCAGCCTCGGTCCAGGTGAAATCAGATTGTTGATTCTTGCTAAGCCATTCTCACTTCCTAATGATGCATCTGTGACAGTCTCAACCTCTTGGTTGGTAGCAGTTTCTGTATGACGCTGTCAGCTCTCAAGCCACCTAGGCCTATACAATGCACTGTGTGAACTGCAGTGTCTGTATCACATTTTAGGAACTGGATTGATTGTTAGGTCAGAAACCCTGCCACAGACTAATGGCTATAATGTACACTTGAAGAGTCTTCCTTTCCTGAGAACGTATCTCTACTGATCGGGTAGTTTAAATTATATTTTTAACTTTTATAGAGTTTGTGGTTGGGTTTTTTTTTTTAACCTCAGATGTCTGAGTTATTATAAACTCAGTATATGTTTCAATGCTTTGCACTATCAGCAGTCTCCTCCTTTTTTATTGTATAGCAATTGCCTATTTACAACCACCTCCTTTCTCACCTTTGCACTACAAGTCAACCACTATTCTGGTTTTTTTCTGAGAGCTAATTTGACCACTTTAGTGTAGGTGATGATGTTTTCATTTATTATTTCCTCTACCACTCTTTTGCTTCAACGCCACCAAAACAGCACCTGAACCTTATCATTGGAAAAAATTATGCAGGTGAGCTAAATCATTTCCTGAGCTTTTTTTTTTTTTTTTACACATTCCCAATATCCAATGGCAGGACTTAAAAATAAGAACTGTAGACACAAAAAATAGGCTAAATGTTTAATTTGAATGGTTCTCTCTGATTCACAGCCTTTATGTACAAATAGAATCATAGAATGGTT
>NW_010267483.1:0-3750 GCF_000690775.1 Eurypyga helias
GGGGGGGGTGGGAAGAAAACTTTCTACAGTCCCACAACCTTTTACTAACAGATGGAAGTCTGCCTCCCGATTCCCAGCCTAGTCCCATTGCCAACATAGGATGCTGCGTAATTGTTGAGCACAAGTATATACCCAAGTCGCTCGTGGAACGTTATTGCGAACAGGTAGGAGAGTAGCATGAGCCTTGCCGTATGCCAGAAATTGCTGTAAAGACAAATACCGATATAAGCATTTGCTGCATTTCTGTTATTAGTGCTCAGGTTCAAAAGCTACAGGCGGACGACAACACTTTGTGTACAGGTGTAGAACTGAGTAAAAAAGTCTCCTCTCTGGGTACAAGGCAGTCGTGTCAGCTTGCTTGTTCTTATATTCCTCTGTAGAAATTGGCTGAAACAAGGATTTGAGATTCAGCACTTGTGGAAATGAGGATAGCAATGTAAACATTGCACCATTAGATGCAGAATTACTGAAGCTTCATTTCCTATGCATTTGGGTCCTTTATTTAGTTACTCCCTCCTTCCAGGTACTAATGTCTTCATGTTCTTGCACTACCTCCAGTCATCCCCTATGCATCCTACAAGACCATGCCTCAGTTTCCCCTGAGCTGCTGCTTGCACGAGAGACTGGGGCCCTATAGGTCCACACATGTGCCTCTTGGCCAAGGCCAAGCAAGCAGAAACAATACTGTAGAGCCTTTTCCTGCAGCAGAGGCACTCCTTGCAATCCCCTACCTGTCTGTATCTTGCCAGTGTTTGCAGAAGTTACAGGAATTTCATTATCTTCAGGTCTCCCACCTCTCTGTTGAATTGGATTGAAATGAGGTCGTGAATTTGCAAGTGGTTAAGGAAGAAAAGGTCTGGCAGACAGGGCCAACATGTAAGGTTCACCTCTCCAAGAGAATTGTGCAAAAAAATCGAACTCAGAAAAGTGTGGGATTTTGAAAACTATAAAAGTATATGAACTGTAACAAAGATTGCCTGATTATGGAGAGAAAAAGAATAAATAATGGGATTAAGAAGAGAGGAAAGCAAAGGCCAGAGGTCAGTCTGTTCCTTGGATGACATGGAGAAAGAGATTAGAATTTTCCATGATTGAGAATATAGCCTTCCCAAAACGAGATAGTAGTTTCAAAGTCAAAACATTAGACAAAGGCTTGTTTATTCAATATATTAAAGAGATCTGTGGCTTAGGCTTCTCATTCGTTCACTTCCTCTGGGTTTTTACACACTGGAGCAGGACACGCAAGCAGGAGAGAAAGTCTGCCCCAGGACTTTTGGGTCTGCAGCACACAGTGCTGACGTCTTTGTGTGGCTGGGACTGGGCTAGGTTCCTCCTGGAGAAGTCACAGGCAAACAACTCCATAGAAATCCACATGTTTCGTTAGACTGTGGAATACAGGAGCAAACGGATTCTCTTGTCTTTTAAGTTACAATTTCAAGGCTAAATGTGAGTGTTCTTGCACAAAGATGCAGGCAAGAAGCCTTAGGAAATCATTCTGCAAAGATACAGAGCTTCACGAATTTGAGCCAGGCAAAAATACTAGGACCTGAACCCAAGGGAAATATTTTATATCTTGAATGCCTTTTAACAATCAATTTTTCCTCTTTGGAAATTTTTTTTTTTTTTTTTCCCTCATGTAGCTTAGATGAATATTGAAGTATGATAACAATGTATTGGAACTGTCAGGTTTGGCCAGGTGATAACCAAGCATTTTAGATATCCTGGTATTGGCTTTCAAGCAAACATGGGTTAGTACATGTGTGTTATACCTACAGTTATACATGTATGTACATCCTCTTCTCTCTTGTTGTGGTATTTGTGTGTACATATATATTTGTCACGGCAGTGGTATGCTAAAACACCTAGAAACCTTTCTTCTTAGGCACACATGGACTGCTGGATTCAGAGACTGACAGTTCAGGTGAGAGTTGATTTTTCTCATACTCATTTTAAAACTCTTTAACAGATACTGTTAGAGGCATCTCAGTTTATGTTTTTCGGCACTGGGCGCCTTCAGCCCTCCTCCATGCATGAGACCCAAATCAGCAGGGTTGATGGGATGGGTGGAGGCCTGATACCCTCACTCCCCCCTCTCAGACTGAGAGCTACAGCTCCGCAGCAATTTTCTTCCAGCCCACAGGTTGTAACAAGCAGTCAGTCACACCAGCCCTCTCTGTGATTGTACCTGCATTATTTATTAGCCAATGGACACAACTCTCTTCCTTTTTTCAGCAGAGCTTGAGAGAGACTGTGTATTCAGGGTCAATTCACTCACCTCCCTGCAAGTTGTGCTGGGTGAGGAGAGGCAGGGATTTTCCACGCCTGTTCTCCAACTGGCTCTCAGTACACTTCCAGTCCAGGATTTAAGGGTCTTGCATGAACCTCGGTGATTCTTGGGCATTTGTGTGTAAAAAAAAAACAAACAAACAAAAAAAAAAAACCAAATCTAAGTATCCAGATGAACTTGCATTTTCATCAAAGCAGATGGGCTGAATTGTGCAGAGGGGCAGCGTTACAGAATCAATAGTTCAAAATCAGTGCAGGTCATGTGATGGTATTAATATGTAAAAACAGCTAGGTGAGAAATACAGCTCATAAAACTGCAAGGCATGATATTTGTAGGTCCTCTGCTTACAAAATGGGAAGTATACTTTGAGAGTGGAGCTAATTTTCTTTGTAATAATTCTGATAGCAATTCTTAATAATTAGCTGATCTAATTTAGATTTTCATTTCATCTTTTCAAAGCTATACTATAACAAATTGTCGAGAAACCTTGCCCTTAAAAAATGGTGATAATATCCTGACGACCTGGGACCGCTGTTGGGGGAAAGATTTTTGTCTGAAAGGGCTTCAGGAAGTTACAAAACTCCTTTACATGGCCTGTTGGATCTGTGTATGGTTTCCAGCATTACAGAAAATAAATACCAGGAGACTGGTGTGGTTTATACAAGAGTTTATAGAGAAAAAAATCCACCCACCAGCTCCCTTGCTGAGGATTACAACCAGGTCTCTGCTGCCAAGTTCTCTGTTTAGGTAAAGCATGAGAAAATCTGCCATTTTTTTAGAGTCACAAAAGGGGTGCTACAGGGGGGGCAGTGTGAAGCTGACAGCTCTCGCTGCTTAAAAGGCAGCTGTTCCTTCTCAGGTACTATTATTAATAAACCCTAAGGTAATGTTTGCTCTGAAATATGTCTAATTGAAATAATTTACCCTAACCCTTAGAGAATTATGAAACTGTTTTCATCATGTTCACACACAGCAAAATAATTATGAGATGCCATATGGAAAAGACATCATGTGGTATATGTATTTCTGAATGTATACTTTTTGAAATGGTTCCCACAGATAAATCATATAGCTAATTTACAAAGAGGAGGTGGATAGTAGTTCTTAAGTATGCAGTTTAAGTTTAAAATGGTTTCAGGCTGGGTAAATTTACAGTGGTGCTGACATGCAGTAATTGCACTGATCACAGGATGTATATCACAGGAGATGTCGATAGCACTGTTAAGTTGCATTGCACAAAACGGAGCAGGGAAATTCTGCTGGTGACTTTGCTATTGCAATGTGACCCCCTCCCAATCCTCCAGAGCCTCTGCAGGCCTTGCATGGTCCTGAGCTTGTTTTGCAGCTGAAGTGTACCCGCCCGAAGCACTGGAGATGTTCCCTGTCATCAGGGAATCTCTGCGATGTTTCTCTGGCCTGCACCTGGAAAGCTCTGAGCTCACACCTAAGCAAAGGGAACGCTC
>NW_010267483.1:3781-4177 GCF_000690775.1 Eurypyga helias
CTATTTTGAGCAAAGCTCACGAGAGAAAATTTCTCACGTTGCTCATCCCCACTGTCCAGCTCCTGAAGATTTTTCCAAAGCTTTTATTCCTAACCTCATACATAGTCACCAGCATTATCATCTATATGCATGATATATCTGTATATTTTTATGTCTGTAGGTTTCATTGCATACGGGTAGCAGGAGAGTTCTGCAGGGCACTCCTTGGTCTTTTTCCAGGAATAATTGTGATAGACAATGAGACATCTGAGGTTCTCTTCTTGATAGTTCTGAAGTTTTGAAGGTGCTTTTTGAATAAGGAACTCTTATTAACATTTCTAGAAATCTGGCTGGAGATCAGGCTTTCTTGTCAGAATTCTGGTAGTTCTTGTTTCCAGATGGATGGAAGAATAATAA
>NW_010267483.1:4220-30200 GCF_000690775.1 Eurypyga helias
AGTGAGGAAGACAGAAGGAAATCTTGTTCTGTCCAGCACATTCCCTTTATTTCTAAGGACTTAAAAAAATAAAAAGGTTTACCTCTAATTTGGACAGTTCAGGTTATCCTGTGTTTTGTCTGAATCAGCTCACCAGTCACTTTTGTAATTATTTCTATAATCATTGGTAAAATATTTGAAAGATTTGGGATGCACAAGCTAATTCACCCAAGCCCTCTATTTAGCAAGAACAATAGACGTGTAGTGCAGCTGCATTGTTTATCCCCCAGTAATGACATCATTACCCTCCATTACCGCTCTAGGTATTGTATTTGTCAACAGCCAGTCACTGATGAGTACAAGGAAAATATTTACCCAACTTCTATACCATGGCATTACCCCGGTAATGCCATTTCAGGAAGATCACGCTGTATTTCTGAGATTCGTGCTACGGAAACCGAAAAAGCTTTGGCATTTCTGTGCGTGTAACACCAGTCCTCAAATAACCACCTTTTAGAGACAGTAATTACAATAATTCTGTCTTTAAAGGAAAAATGAAAAGCAGGAGGAAAGTGATACTCCCCACAAACATCTAAAAGTGGGAGTTTTCAAATACCCCGACTGCGTGTGGAGCGCTGGGGACATCCATATTTGATGACTCCCTAATCTTCCCAGGAGTAACCACATATGCTAATATTTACTCACTCTGTACAGATACAGTATCCAAACGCTGCCGATGCGTTAACGTGCAAGTATTTAAACGGAGCTTTTCGGCCACGTATCATCCCTGCATTGGAGAGGTAGACTTGTGTCCTCCTCCTCCTCTCTGTCATTCCTGTTGGGGCATGAGAAATGTGATGATCTTTCTCTGTTTCTAATGTTGCACAGCTGAAAAGGCATGTTCCCCTTTTAGCAACTTCCAGTCATTTGTTTTTATGCTCACTGAAGGTGTATTGCATTTTGTGCTATTAAAGTGCCCTAAACCAAAAGTCACAATTTTTTTCCCTGCGAGTTACAGTAGATTATTATTTCACTACAGTATCTGAAAGCATGAAATAGAGATTTATGATACTCTTGTGTTTTCCACTTCAGTTCATGTAATGCAGGGAAGGTAAAGTGTCTCTGCCCGCACAGTATCCCTTTTTCTTTTTCCTCTGTAGAGCAGCGTGTGCTGTGTGATTAGAGGATAGTGAGAAGGTCACTGACCAAACTTTATCTTCCACACAGTTTCCCACAGCATGTATTCCTCCTAGGGAACATTTTCTCAGCTCAGGTTATTTCCAGAAATGTTCTCAAACCATAAGAACAGTCCTTGCAGTAAAACATTTCATTCCCACTTTTTATCCTTTATCTAGCAGCGCAGTGTTGACAGCATTTATGTTTCTTCTATTGACTGGGCCAAGAACAACAGGATTAATGAGGTTGTCTCTTCATGAGTGCATTATATTTTTTCCTCTGACCTTTCAAACATGGGAATCTTCTGTTTGCAATATTTCTTAAGGAAGGAAAACCCCTTCTCGCCGAAGCTCGTTTTGATGGGGGCTGTCTGGGTGGGAGCCCGGGTTCCCGCGCACAACCGGGCGCCCCGTGCGAGGGAGCGCGGCGTGCGGGTGTCCTCCGCGCCTCTCGCTGACGTATGGGCTGCAAGGCAACTGTGAAAAAGCTAAGGAGAGAATATCTTTGTTTCCTTGTTTTTTAAAGTATTGGCTGAGGGATGTGGGATGTTTTAAGGACTTTCTCAAGCTATGAAATTCTGATTATAAATCTTATGCGGCTGCCTACAGACTATCGTGCTGCAGGAACTGCTCAGCGATGGGTGGACGCTGCTCTGCTATTTACTCCTTATTTATTTTTTCCCCCAAAAGATTGCATAAGTTTAGGCTGGACACGTAGGGGAAGGAGGAGTCACTGGAATTGCAGCCTTCCACAGAACACTCTTGCACTTTGTCTTTCCAATTCCTGATTATTTTTGACACTGGGTAACTGGAACGCAATCAAGATAGGATCATTTCTGAGTGCAGCAGGACAGGGAACGTGAGGAATTTTCCCAAGGATGGGAGCACAAATATCTTTAAACACAACAAATAACTTTGTACGTATGACATCTTTTAGCCAACCTCCTCAGAATACATCAATTAGATAAGCTAAACATAATTAAATTTTTGCATAAGATCATTGAGGGTGACTTATTTCCATTTTTCATCTGGGGATATAGAGGGACAGAGAGCTGGAAAAATTTCCACTAGACCAAAATCTGTATCTACATAGGAAGGTCTCTAAGCTATTAATTTCCCTTTTGAGTTATTTATTTCCCCTCTTGGTGGGCAAAGAATCACCACAAGCTTGTACACTCACATTTTGCATCTTATGAGACAGTAAACCTCTTTATGGAGGAAAAGATACTTTAGGGTCAGCGATTTGACCTCTTTCCAGCCCATGGTAAATGGTGGAGAAATCTGCCTGCTGTTTTGAGGCAGGGAGAAGGAGAAGAGGCTATATACACAAATGTAAAGAGAGGTGTATGTGTATATATACATATATATATATATATCCTCAGATGTAATTTTGAATAACTATAAGAAGTGGAAACATGAGGGCTTGCAACATTTCCAGAATATGTTTTCCATAGGTGCGTAGTTCAGCTGTGCATAAGTAATTCCTTTGACACGTAGGAAAAACAGCTCTTACCTGCTGAATGGAGGGGAAAATACAGTGTCCAGGGGACTGCCTTTCTGAGCGCTCCAGTGCTGGCTTTACTCCGTGTCCATGGTGCAGAGGGCCAGGAAGCTGGGCTGAACTCTGGGCAGTGATCCAGAAGGGCCAGAGCTCAAGCTCTGTGCTCAGCCTTTAAGCAAGCTCGAGACCTCTGTGTGTGGATTCAAGTCATTCTGGGACTTTGAGAGTGAGCTGAACTAGACGTGTGGACATAGCCAAATTCATCCATGTCAGCTCTAGGAAGAGAACAGAAACAAATATTCCTGGCTCCTTGCTGAAGAGATTTAAATAACCCCACGTATTAGCTCTGGAAACAGGACAGGCTGCTTTTACGGTGCTTTGAGTTGAAAAAGTCATCAGAGAAGCTAAGACATTTCTGAGCAACTCTTCAGAGTAATATTTCATGAGGTTTAGAAATACTTCTCATTAAAATAGTAACACTTATTTAGTAAAGAAGAGAATTCAACTTTATTTTATTGTCCTCAGGTGCTGGCAGTGGTTGCTACTTGCAAGTACCAGGGGGCAGTTTCTAAGCATTAAGCATGAGCATATTACATGTCTTAAATTTGGGGTTCCTGGTTTTAGCCTTGGGTTTTGTTGCTTGAACTCTTTTTTTCTTCCTTTTAGGATTTGTGTTGTAGCTGGACTTAACCAGGGAGCACTTAACGAGTCTGTATCTGTATTTATCAGCATTTAGGGCAGTTAAACATAGCTATGATGGAGAAATTTTGTATTCTACTTTCCTCTTATACTAATCTATACGGAGGCCTTATTCTGCTGAATTTTACTGTTATTTACCTAGAATAATTTGGGCAAGAAAAAACCTGCAGTTTGTTTTCTGTTCCTTTAAGCAATTGAGCTCCCTGTTATACACTTAGTAAAATAATCTCCTAAAGCCCCAACTGAAAGTAATTTTTTAGGTTGTAACACTCAAGAATTTCAGATTTTTAAATCCCGACACTTCAGGATTAAAAAAAACCCCACATATCTATCAGTGAATGGTGAATACATGTTTGTGTAGTTTGCCTTATTTGCATTTGTTGGTAATTAATTAAAAAACATGAGTTTAATTAAACATGGAGTTAGGGGATTCATTAAAATAAAAACAAAAAGCATTTCAGTTAAAAATGTAAACGAATGCATTCAGTTGAGTTAGCTAGTGCAGCTTAAGGATTTGCAGAAAAATGCCAGCAGTAGTAAAACTTTAGGGACTATCACACTGCACGCAGTTAGAGAAGAGTTACTGAACAAGGAGGGTGGGTGTAAGTCTTTGTCAGCAGATAAATTTCACTTTGTAGATACTTGAATAGAAATAATAACATTTACCCTCAGTTTCTTTCAGGTCTGAGTCTGCGGCTAGGAAACAATGAAATCCATACAAGTCTAAAGGAAAGGATTATAGCCTAACTGAAGGTAAGGCTTGTAAAATGAGGGGCAGATTTAGAGGGGGAAAAAATATATTAAAAAGCTTAAGGAGAAGAGTTCTCAGTCATAAAAACTCAAGACTAAATTATACTTACCTGTTTATGCTACCTTGAAAATTTCTCATTCTTTTAGGTCTTGTTAAGTCACAACTCACTGTCTTTAGCATTATTATTTTCCTTTGAGAATAGCGAAAGATATTTTTTTAAGCAAAGACACGCTATTAGGATGTTGAAAGTAATAACAGATCTTAATTAAGTCTGATGTTCATGAAACATTTTTCCTCAGCTTGCTCTCTGATTCTACCTCTTTGGCAGGACTGGGCTTGTCCCACCACCAGAATAAGACCAACAGTAGAAATTCTGAAGTTTTTGTAGTCTGTGTCGTGAAAATTTTCACTGAGATATTTCTTTTTGTGCAGAGGAATACAAGTGCCACCTTTACACCCTCTCATATTGAAGGGGTTTAGCGAAGAACTCTTAAACCGCACTTGCTGCCACATACATCAGGCTCATTGCCTACAAGCACCTACATGTGGTGCTGAGCATCAGCTACAGCAGCTTGGGAAAGGCAAAGGAGGTGATGCCACTGCCCCTTCTGAGGTGCTGTGTACTTGAGGTTGGAGAGCTCCTGAAAAATGAAACCTTTCCACAGTACTTTCTGACTTGGGTCAAACGGCCTCAGAATTAAAGTTTCCTATTTTATGCTTTCCTTTAGGTATTTAATTTAGGGAGAAAAATATTCTAATAGTGAAATACAATAGTAAAAAATTCCTAATTGTATTCATCAGACTCCATTTCCTATGAAATTAATTTAAAACACCTAATGGGTAAGAAATGCATACAAGGAAATGTTAATTTGCCTAGAGGAGTATTTTGAAGGTTGCTTGACACCCATGTTGGCGGACAACTGCGAACATGCAAAGGGCCAGATTAAAAAAAAGAACCCAACAAAACCCACAACAAAAATTTGTGTTGCAGCTTGAGATGAGAAACCACCTGTGGGTACCCGTTTCCTGCACCGCTGGGCAGGAGGATCCCACGTCAGCAGAACACCTGCACCAGCCGCGGTGCCGGGGAAGGTGGCCCTCACGCGGGGAGCAGATGCTCCAAAGCAGAAAGCTTTCGAAGGAGACACCTCTAGAGCCCCTGGCCTTATGGGATAACTGAATCGTACATAAATAGCCTTTAAAGGGAGCATTGTCTGCTTTCTTTTTTAAAAAAGAAAGGAAAACGAAGTGGGGTTTGTATGTGGGTAAAGTAAATACGGTTGGAAATACATGACTTGTTAAGAGCTTTTTGAGGACCCCACACTCACAAAATCTTTTAGGTCATGTGTTTGCTTTCTGAAACATTTGGTAAGTAACAAGTGCCAAGGGAATATATGCACTCCATCTGGAATTAGCAGATTCCTCTTTGTTCAATTGTTCCTAAATTTGGAACCAGCCAACTTGCTTAAAAGTATTTTGATTTTCTTTTAAATAAATATGGGAAATAAACATAGCCCAGGCCCTTCAGAGAGGTACGTTATTAGTCTTCTCCCTGCCTCCATGAGCCAAGCAAACTTTAAAGGAGAATTTGCCAATTTTGATGTTTTCTATAGGTTTATAGTAAGAATTTGTTTAGAGTGGCTCTTCATTTTTGTTTCCTTTTTATAAATAGTATCAAAGAAATCAGAGATGGAAAAAGAACTATTAGGTCATTGAATCCATTCCACTGCCAATGCTGTCTTGTTCACTACAGTGTAATTTTTCCATTCTTTTGTCCAGGTTAAACTTGGAATTAAATTTAAGAGCCTTTAGGTCTGATGAGAGGTACAAGAGCAACTGGAGATTTTACTCTTTTCTTCTTTCTTTACTAGGCAAATATCTCATTTTCATCTCCACCTTCCCTGCATAAGGAAATGGCTTGTCAAGAGATCAAGTAGACACTTTCCCTTTGCAGGTGTTACAGATTACTACATCATCTGCGTAAAAATTTAATTTTTGCTTGGGGAAAGCAAAAAAAGGAAGAGAAAAACAACACTTCTCTTATCTTCCCTGATGTCCTATAACACCAAAGTGTATCTGAGACCAAAACACCTGCTTGTCCAGTAAGCTTATGAAAAAAGACTGTGTCCTTTGAGAACTTTAGAAACATTTTTAAAGAACGCTTCTTTTAAAACAAACACACAGCTTTACAAATATATTTGAAAAAAACACTTTAAGGAATTGAAAAAGAACCCTGAAATCATCCAAAATTGCACCAAACTCATGATATGGAATTCAGCTGGAGGACTGTTTGATACAGCAAATGTTTTCAGTGAAAAGTTTGCAAATCAAAGCTCAGAAAGGTTGTCCAATGTCATTATATTTGGCATACGAAGAATTATTAAGAGGTGCAGATCTGTAGATTTGGGATCACAGCCTAAGATATTCAGCCTGTATGTGTTGGTCTGCTTCCATGCATTTGAATGGAACGATGCCTATTTACAATAGCTGGGGATGGCTGATCCCTCTCTCCACCGACTGCAGCGAAAGCTTAGGGAGACTCGCTTTCCTAAGCCAGAGCTGGCCTTCGTCAACTGTGTCTTACCATGCATTACAGAGCAGGATCAAGGTCTTTATCTGGTTCACGGTTGCTCAGAATTTTGTTTCATCCAACATTTGTTCAAAATATAAGCAAACATTTTATTTCTGCTTCAAGCTTTCCTAAGAGTGGAAGTAGTGCAGCACAAGCAGATACATATTTTCTGCATGGCTACAAGGTCTTTTTATTTGGTCTAGATACACATCTGTAACTATTTTACCAACTCATGTATTCATATATACTGTAAGTCAAAGGAGCTTAAGTTTTCACTTCTTGCGCTGAGTTGCAATCATTCTGTTTTGTAGGTTGCTTCTTACGCATTATGCTTCAACAGCCTAAGGGCTGCTTCTCTAAATCATTATTCTGCTCTTTCCTAGCAAGAAGGAACCAAAACTATAGTCAAAGATTAGTAGGGGCTAGGCAAAACCTAACTACAATCTCTTCTACCTCTTTTCATATTCCAGTCAATCCCTGTTCTGAGGATAAAACTGGTGTTTTCTCTGTGGGCTTGAAGAAGGTACATGAGCGTGATTGTCAGCATCACTCAGCTGGATCTGTGGAAGATACCCATGTTTGAGCTTGGCCCATGACAGTACTGATTCATCCTTTTAAAATCTGAGTCTGTGAGTATGAGTCCAGGGGTTGCATCAAAGCTCCGTGGAGACTGAGTTGTGTGCACACACCTTAAATGACCACACTTTGATTCTTAAAGCAAATGAGCTCTCAGCTTTAAGGAATATAGTACCATGGGCTATTGCTTGTATTTAATATATGTAATACATAGCTATATTTATCCCAGGAAATATTTAGTAGAATCTTGAGATTTAAAAAAATAATAAATTATTATCTTCAGTAACTGCAACTTGAGTAAATTTATCTGCTAAGAAAAGTGCTGGTAATTGTCATCATTTTCTCAAAATTTATCTTCTTCAAGGATTTTTTGATTGGGGAAAAAAAAAAAGAAATATTCCCTCCTGTTCCCAATGAAATTAATTAAAGCCTTGTCATTAAAATCTGTGGGAGAACAGAACCCCAAATAGCCATATAAAAGAGAGGCTGGTGGTGGGTTTTTTTTTTTTTTCTGGTTATTTTTTATAAATTCTGAACAAGCAATTTTTTTATGAGACTAAACTTATTGTTTGCAACTTGTAAATCTTTTTGACAATGCATATGTTCATACTTTGCATTTTATAGCCTCCTTTTAGGAGACTATAGGAGTTTCCACCAATTCATTTATAAAAATTACTGATAGTTGGGCAAAGTTTTAGTAAAAAATTATAAATGCAGAAAGCAAACAGAAATATTGGATGGTAGATGAAACAAATTTAAATTTTAAAACAAAGCACAAGGTTATCAAAGTTTCAGTCTTGTGAACTGCTCTTTCTCTTAATGGGCTTGAAGGCAAGCCATTTTGGCAGGTCAGGTTATCGCGTCGTGCTATAGTTAGAACTACTGACTGGCTCTGTGCTGTTGTTTGTTGAAATGACTAAGTTGTCATTTTTAATTAGCTTTATGGTCTTCTCAAAGGCTAATTACTTTACTTTTTATCAAGATTACTTGATTGGTAATGACAAGGGTGCCATGGTTACGTATTTTTAGAGAATTCCCCAACCTGCACAATGATATGATTTCCTGTTCCCCCTGGATTCTTTGTGCAGTAAAGCCTTCAGTAAAAATAATGTTTAAGAAAAATACATATTTACTACTGATATCAAGAGAAGAAAGGATCTTGTGACTTTTTTTTTTTTTTTGGCAGGAAGGCCATTGCTAATGTATTTAGTCAGTGGAAAGAAACATTACACGTACTTTACCTCCTTGTCAGTGACACTAGTGCTGCTCTATTACCTTGGCTGAAGCTACCTCAGGCAAACTGAATTTGAGACCTTTCTATTTTCCTTTGATTTGTCTATAGTTGTGCATCTCCCCTCATCATCATAGAAATGTGGTCTGACTCAACTGCATATTTATTTCAAAATGTACGTATTACACAATGAGACACTGACTTTCCTTTACCTCCCTGTTTACCAGAGTTTGGTTGAAGAGCCCTTGAGTTAAGAGGTACAGTCACAGGTGAAATCTCTTTTTTCATTAGCCAACAAGAGATTACTATAATCTAGCCTTATTTGAAACAACAGCAGCCAAAAAGGTGATGTTTCTGTGAAGGGTCCCTTGAGGGGGGAGACAGTGACAAGAGACATAAATACTCCTCTGACATTTTTTAGAAATACAGTTATACTCAGAGCATCGCTACTTTACTCCTGCAACACATAAATACACGTCAGATGTGTGGTAAACCAAATTCTCTCAGGAGCTTGTCCTGAAAGAGGAAAAGACACAATGATTTAGAGTCTACATCTGCAGCCCTTGCAGCTGCTTCGGTCCCTGCTGCCGGAGGAGAATTCCCTGCATCAACAGCCTCTTGACGCAGAGGCTTAAAACAGTTCCCGAAGCAAAACCCCAAGGGAACCTAACACCATCACTAACCCATTGGAAAGACAAGGAAGGGGCAGCCACCATGTAGTTTGAAGGAAAGTGCTCGCTCCTGTTGTCAGATGCCCCATCTTGCATCACCTCTACTGCCAGTTTGCAAGTAGAAGACGACCCCCCGCTGACTGCGACTCTCATTGCATTCTCCAAAACCTGTTGAGGGTAAGATTAGACTTGGTAGCTTCCTAAACCAAAGGGAAAGTCAGCATGGTAGGGTGCTGGCGTGTCACACCTTTGTACTCGAGCTTGCAGGAGGAGACGCTGAAGGGTGTGCTTGGTTGTGAAGACCTGCTGGGAATGTCTTCAGCCGTAGGAAACACGTGGGACATCTCTGTAACAAGGTGGCTGAAGATGTGAGGATGTTCTGGAGCAAAGGCTTACACAGCCCCTCGGTTTTGACGTTACTCTTCTTGGTGCTAGACGGGGAATACAGAAGTTCCAGCTACCGCAGCAGTGTGGTGTGATTCCTTAAAGTCTATGTGTAAAAAAACACCTTCTTAGCTACCGTCTCGTCTCCTTAATGAGCTAGTAACACATCTATGACTTCAGTAATTAAAGTAAATTTTTATTGCATTTCACTTACGTTAGCACTGAAGAACAAGAAGAGAGACAAGTAAGGTAGGCTGACAACTACTGGGACTTTGGGAAACAGGTGTTAAGCTCCCTGAGTACTCTACTGAGAGGAAAACAGGACTGGATCCTAAAGGTATTAAATGCCTAAATCCTAGGGAATTCAGTGTAAATGGGTGGCTGAATATTGTGGGCATCTGGGCTTAATCTCTCTATACCTTAGCTCTTCATCTGTCCTAGAAGTATAATAATTCTTTCCTTCTTATAATAACGTATAATAATAAACAAGAAAAAAAAACCTGTGCTTAGCTACTGTTATCTTGAACATAAAAAAACCCTAAGCAAGACACTATGGTTATTTCTTTTTTATGAGTCTTGATTATGTAGTTGTTTGCAGTTCTATAGAGAAGTGTTTACCCGCTTGTTGATTAATTGGTGGTTGTATTCCCCAGCTGTAATCAGGGCACAGTTCTCTCCAGAAGTTCACTAACAGCAAGGATCAACAAGAAGGTAAGGATGCAGCTCAGCTTCCAGAACTCAGACTAAAAGTATTCTTTTCTCAACACAAAACTGAGCCTTTTTCACTTTTAGGCTAACTTTCAGCATCTCGGCTTTCTGTGTGGAGCCTTGCTTCCAGAATAAATAAATGATCCCACATTCCGTCATGATAACATATGCTCATGCAGAGCTCAAAATTAGAAGGAATATGAAGTGTTCTATTAATTGCATGAATGTTGATTGTTAAAATCATGTGCTAATTGGTAATATCTGTGTGCAGTAGGTTCCCGCAATATGTGTTAGATTACATTAACTGTGCTTGTGACTCAGATATCAGGCATTATGCATTTTATGGAAGGATTTTTTTAAAACTTTGAGTAATTAGGTTCTATAGATTATCAGTGTAGAGAAATTAATAGAAAACTCTGTAAAGGGCATGTGAAGTTAGAGGCAGGAGGAATACTGAACTCTAAAAATGCATCTGCTCCTCTTTCTCAGGGTGTGCTTTCCCTCACATACTCTCCAAAGTAATTCTCACCATGTTTGTCTTGAGGTAGTTCCCAGGGAATCGAGTAAGAGCTCTTTCTCACTGCCATGGTGATTAAAATATACTTTTAAAAGTTACCATCTTTTTTAACCAGACCTTCTCACTTTTCAATCTTTTCCTTTGTATCCCCCAGGCTTTGATCCAAAAAGGATCTTCAGGTACATTATAGGTAAATTAGATTATCACTGTACTCATGTATCAGTGGAGAAGCTGAGCAAACTTAGCAACATGATTCCCCTGTACCAGATATGCTTCCTGTCCGTTCCTAATCCCAGGGGAAAATTTCATATGGATCTGTTTTGTTCATTGATGTTTTAATTTTAGAGTGCCATCAGTATTTATTAAAATAAGCAAGGTAGAAGGAACTAAAGCTCAGAGCTAAATATGGTAAGTTATGAGTATTTTTAGGAAGAGTAATGGTTATTTCCACACTCTGCATGGCTTAACACAACTTCACCGTGTCAAGAGAGCGGGAGATGAGCCTGACACAAAAAGAGGGGACGCAGGCTGTAATACCCAATATATATATCATACTCAATGGTCATTCTCTTTACAGCAACAAATTTATTTATGCATTCACATCTATGCACAAGGAAGACATTGGTCTTTTCTTCAATACCTACGTGGAGTGCCCCTGGGCTGATCCTAGTACCGCAGCTGCCTGTATGGTGCATCCTCCTCCTCCTCCTCGGCCGTTGCAGCAAAGGTACTCAGCACTGGCGACTGCTGAAATAAACTTTCCTCAGCCCTCCCTGGATCATGCCCCAGTTTGAGCTCTGTTGTGAGTTGAGCACAAGGGCTGGGGTTCCTAACACACCCAGATCTTCCTTAACAAACTTGCACAGTGAATATTACCTGGCAAACGAGCTGAGTGGGAGAGACTTTTAGAAATCAGTAATAATTGATTAACAAACTGTCTTCTATCTAAACTGGTGGAAAAAAAAAAATCTGGTGTAACTCTACTTGCATTTTGTGTGGGTTAGGCAGATTTTAAGGCCAGCTCTGTAACACACACAGTTATCTTGTGCCTGCCCACTGCAGTCTAAGCTGGTGGGAAGGGGTGAGAACAGACCGCCTAAGCAACCTGGGGTGCATGAGCCATAACCCAGCAGAAGGGTTTTGGTCAATGATGATTTTAAATTGTATATCAGTTCTTTGAATTTGCACTTTTCTTACAGTGATTGTATTTTGAGGGACTAGCATAATTGACGGAGGGTCAAAACCACCTACCACGGCAAAGGTGTCGCTGGACCCCTTCCCTGGTCAATACCTACTGTTACCCTAGGAGAGGTACCCTTAACTCATGCAAGTTTTCAATCCAGAGGAAGATCAAAAATAACAATGATTTAAAAAAATGAATCGGAGGAAGAACAGACAGATTTTGTGGTATTTAAAAAAAAAAAAGGTTTAAGCATTTTAAATGTTTCATGGGTTACATTAAGAATAATATTCAGAGTGAAACTTCTAACTAGCATAATTTTAATTCATTTTACACTGAGCCAACTTGGTAATGATTCAATGAATAAAAACAAGTCATCTGAGAGGAAAAATTGATGCAGTTTTGGTAAAGAGAGCATTTTCAGAAGTGTTAGAAGTCTTGCGTCTTATCAGGGCTATTGCTCTAATATCTGTTGATTTACTGATCTTGAAACAAGCAAAACTCATGGGTTCAAGCACTTAATGTTAAGGCACACTTCATCAGTTGTCCTGAGAAATGCAACAGATCTACAAGGAAATCAGTTTTAGCCCCCATCCAAAATGTTGACACTGAACCAAACAGAGCATGAACTATATTCACAGTTTTAATTAAAAGAAAAACTGACAAATTACTAACATTCTAGTGTTCAGAAGATGGTTATCTGTTACAGAAATATTTTTTCTAATGTACACGCTCTCATACATGAAACAGTTTCTAGATTTATTTTATTATAATTGTAAACTATGGCACAAACACTTAATCTTACCTACTTAAATAATGTTTTCCAATTTCGTAGCAACCTTTTCTCCTCCTCCCCCCCCTCCTCAACTCTGACTCACAAAGTGATGCATTGCAAAGGATGAACAAATTTAGTAGATGAGGTGACCATAGGAAATACGTGGAAAAACTAACAATTAAAAAAAATTAACCAGAAGGAAATTGCTTACTAATTTTTAAGATACAAAGGTTAATCTAAATTGACTGCCAGCCTTCGAAAGGTTAACTGTCAAATTAAATAACAGGGACATACAGTGGTCACTGGCTACCTGGGGGAATAAGATGTTAAATTACTTACTTCAATTCACATAATTTGCAAAGAGATTAGCTCCTCGTGTCTCTGCAGAAACTTTGCATATTCCTGGGAAGGTTTTGTTCCCTCCATACTCCCAACGCCCCAGCTGCGGCTGGGAACACCTGGGGTAAATGGTTATTCTTTTATATACTTTTATAAATGTTTCTGAGGAGGCAAAATAAATTGGGGAAGAGGGCAAGTTGCTACAATATGGGGAATAATAAAAATCAGCGTGCTCTAATTTTCTTTGGACAGTTAGGTATCTACAGGCCCTTGTGTGCTCGAGGAGCAAGCTTGCAGGAGCAGATCCCTGCTTTCCACTAAAGCCACTGGGACCAAAGGAGTGGGAAGGGGCTGAGGGATGGGCTGGCTGCAATAGGGTTTCCTCATGCGGGGCTTCTGTTTATGTCACTGAGTCTGTTTTCTCAGCGAGGAGCAGTCAAGAAGGATGTTTGCTGGGCAGGGCAGCGCTCTGTGCAGAGGCAGGAGAGGTCTGGTGCATCCAGGACCAAAAGACATCACTTGTTTTAGCAAGGCCAAAGGGAATCCAGGACAATGCTGGATGTGTTATTGTGGACTGTTCTTTTCCCATTATTCTTTGTTCCATTGTTTCAGGCTCGCAGGAGTTGGCAGCCTGGGAGGAGATGTCACCGCATAGCTTGCTGTCCTCGAGAGCCGCTCTGGAGGATGACTGAGCTCCGTGGAGAGGCTGCGGTGGCCCCAAATGGTCTGATGTCTGGCGCAAAAATCCAGGCAGTGACTTCGGTGAGGAAAGCAGACTTGTAGTGATAGCAAGAACAAGGGGAGGCTGCCAGTTGGCTCGTTGACACTTTGAGCGCGGGTGGTGGGAAAGGCACAGATGTCTGACACCAGAAACATCATCTTCTCGTACTCGCCAGATCTCGGTGCTGCAGCTTCCGTAGGTGCCTCGGCACAAGCTCAGAAACCGATGCAGCTACACCACTGCCTGCAGGGTCAGAACTGGTCCCACAGCTCACTTCTTGCTTGTCCCTTTTGTGGCCTTGTATGCAGCCCACAATGAGAGCATCGGGGTTTCTCCGTGAGCTTCTCAGACTATTTTTAATTGTTTTTTTCCTACCTGCCTGGTCACTGGACTGGCAGAAATTATTTCTCCCCTCCCTTCAAGAGGAATGGTTTCCTGCTGTTAATCCAAACCATAATAAAACCTTAGATATATACTGTGAAAAATGTTATGCCTACTTAAGCAAGATAGTTGCCTGTAATAGTGTGCCATAAAGCAATCTGAAATGTTTATTGTCTGTTCCCCAACTGCAGTTTTATTTCTTTTTAGCAGTTTTTGTTTCTACAGGGTTTTCTTCACATTGAAAGTTTCAGAAGTTTTTCCCTTTCCCTGCAAACGCGGTGATTATTTGCACAGCAGATCCTGCTGCCAGTGCAGATATGTGCATGTATTTTTGTCAAAACTTCCAGTTTCCTAAGCTGCTTCTAGAAAAAAAACATCATTTAAATCAATAGCAAGCCCTGATATGATAGGTTTAAAGGGCAGCCTGGCTTCTAAAGGAGCAGATAATGTTAAACAACTTCTCTTTTGTGAAGGCTGAAATAGGAAATCAGGAAAAGAAAAAAGGAACGAAGGGAGGAAAAATAAAAAACCCAAACCAGCCAAGGTTAGGGGGTGGTAAAGATGTTGCTGCTGGATCTAGCTCCAGAGACACAATGTGTATTTCATTGCCACGAATAAACTGTATCCAGGGAACAAGCAAATGAAAAAGTGAGGACAGGAGATATCTTATTTTTGTTGTTTGTTTCCAAAGAGTCCACCCCCACATAGGTCACTTGGAATTCATTTGTCTACATCCTGGACTGCACGTAGGGGAAAAAAAAAATGCCTGGGATCTGAGAAAGAGGAATGCGATAGGGCATGGGAATCACAGCGTCACGGTGGTCACCAGAGCATAGTTTGGCTCGTCTTAAAACAAGCAAGCACCGTTGGACCTCTGTAATACTAGCAAATCAGCCATGCTATCAGGCTACCTATCAGAGGCTGAATGCTTGAGAAAAAGTGTGTGGGTTTTTAGACGGAGCCTGGGGCGTTGGAGGGCTCTCGGAGCTGCTGCTTTCCTCTTGACATCCAGTACTACTCAGTGACCTCGGCAACAATCCAGTGTACTGTTACAGTTCATTTCAATAATTAAACAGTTCAGGGATGGCAGAGCTTTCTTGTTGTCAATAGAAAATCAGGGCTGCAGTTTGCTTTTATTTTTTTTTTCTCCCTTCCCCTTACCCTCCGCTGAAATCAGAAAGTGTTTGTTTTTAATTATATTAGCTAGAGACAATTAATTTCACAATCCGAACAAAAAAAAAACGTTTTGTGAGAAGGACTGGCAACTGGTAAATGCAATTATTATTGTAGCACATTTTCAAAGGAAGAGATCCCAGCTCCAACAAAGTCATATGTATAAAATTTCAGTCGTATAATACAGTCTCAAACAGCAGATTTACTCTGCAAAAGATGGGAACTGCTCTCCCATCTGGAGCTATGTTCTGTTCATGCCACGTGGACCTATTTGATACCAGCTCTGAAGAAACACCAGAAAGCAAAATAGACCACTGCCCATCAGCTGCTCCAAATAATTGGTTGATATACCCCTTTAAACTTGCCTTACGTAGAGATGATTAATACCAGCCCCTTTTTAAGTGCAGCCTTGCAACAGCAACTTAAAAAAACCCTCTGTGTGCAAACTGCAGCATTTACGTTTTTGCTGTTTGAGCAAAAATGAAAATAATTCAACTTTATGTCAGGGGTGTCTTGCAAAATTTCCTACAATTAAAAAACTATTTTTTGAGGAGCTCGCTGTGCCCCTTTCATTGCCCATCTGGCTCCCTCCCAGCTGCTCCCTGGCTGACTCCGTGCTATTCTGCTACCAGCGTGGTGGGAGCTGCTGCTAACTGGTATTGCCGTCTCTTTTTCTCAGCGTTGGTCTGCAGCATTGCTAGCCCACAGTCTGGCCTCACTTACACTGATTTTCTTTTATAGGATTCAGTCAAAATGCTACATATTTATATGGCTGGGACAAAGAGTAAAATTTAACTCTTTGGGTCATGAGTGGTGGCAGTGCTTTGGGTCCATAGGGAGTGTTTTCTGGTAGCCCTGGTGACAGCCATGTCGGCCCCTGTGCCAATACGCAGCCGTCCCTACTACTGTCACACTCCTATTGCCTTGTCCACGCTTGTTTTACATGCCTCACAGAGTTTTTACCTTTTTTCCATTTCCTACCAGCCTCACTGACATAAGAATATTAAACGAAAATATACTGAAACATTGCTTCTTTGGAATCCGTATCTGACATCCTTATTCAGCGCAAACAGTACTTCATTTCCCAAATAGCTTAATCCTTTCAGTGGGACAGCTGCAGAGGGAAGACCATATCCACAGAAGCGTTTTGACTTAGCTATGCTTAAATTGTATGCCTGGTAGATTACCGTAGCTTGAGATAGGAGTCAGCGAGTCTTTGCAGGGTGCACATAGACCTCACAGAGCAGGGAATCACAGCTCTGGGAATCTAACCAGGCAAATTATTTTATTCAACAGAGAAAGCATCCCGATGGAGGAGGCATCCACTCCTTGGCACCATGGTGGCCTCACAGTTCACCCGCAGGCAGTATGCTCTGGTCTGACGTCTTAACGACAGGCAGGAACCGCCCTGCTTCGTGCAGCATCTTCACTGTGTAAGTATTATCCCAGCTGGGGATAAACCTGGTTTCAACATCATGATTTTCCAGAGGGATCTCAATACTACCGAGCCCTCGTGTTGACCCAGCAAAAGGGAAGCTTTCACTTTATGAGGGTGTATTCGATCCTTATTGAAACAGCCCCCAAAGCAGAAGCAGCTCCAAGAGAAATGAGTTGCCCTTGTGTCAGTGGGGTGGGATGTGGGCAGTGACAACCTCCGTTTCCATCCCGTTCTGAGGCTGTTACAACACCTTACATTAAAACTGTTAATGTATATATCTCACAAAATTCTGTTAGTTGCCTGTCAAGCTTGCATATTCAAAGTCACCTAAGGCTCCAAGCACCTAGTAGCAGGGGTTTAAGGATTATTTTCTGTGTTAGAGGTCGAAAATAGGAGTTAAATGCAGACCTTCATTAAATCTGTCTTGGAGGCACTGGGCTGCAGGTGAGGTTATCAGCTTGGCCTTTGCAGTTCACACTTCCAAGCTCAAGCATGCTGAACCTCTCTTGTAGTAAACTGGAAGAGCAGGTAAAAATATCACCCCCCACCCCAAAGTTCATGGAGATCGAAGACCCAGAAAGGTGCAGTCACTCCTGATGGAGCTGCTCTTCCTTTCAGAGAGAGCTCCCCAGAAGCCTGTTGAGCTGTGTTGATCTGTACCAACATCAGAGAGAGTGGCTTTGCCCTTTGACTATGTTTCTAACTCTGCTTACTCTTTTTTTGGGGGGGAAGTAGGGAGGAGAAAATCTTGCAAAGCTAAATGAAATATTAAGTCTCTCATTCTTTCCAGGTAAACACATGCCAAATCTCGCAACGATGTTGGCAGGCTCCCAAAGTTGCAAAATAATGAAGAAAAGGTTGAGTTTAGGACTTTGTGCCCATTTTAGCAACATTCCTTGTAAGTGCAATTAAAGTTGTCACTGATTTGACCTCAGGAAACACTGCAGATACAGAGATGCAATGGAGAGCTAAAAAGATAACCTAGAAAAACTTCTGAATTATCACTTTATATCTACAATTTTATTCCTAAAATAGGTTAAAAATAATCGGTATTTAGGTGCCGTGAAAGTTCTAGTCTGCACATCCACACTGGCCAGGCCAGTGCGAGATGTGGTGCTCATGTTGGAAAGTAGCTTTGAGCATCTCTGGGGTTACGTTGTGCTGATTTCATCTATGGACATGCTACTTACCACTTGTCACTGTGGCTTTTGCACACATCTGGACCGCCTGGGAGGTTACCTTTCTAGTGCTTGCACGTAAGTTGGCCCAGAGTTGTCTTAACATGAGGGAGACGTTAATGTTGCCTGCAGGATGGGACAGTATAACTGTGTTGAGAGGCATAAAGGTAGTTTAAGGACACTTAGGTCTTGCTGCCACTTGCTATTACCATTATTGATGAATGCTGTTATTATAGGGAGAGGCCTTTTAGTGTGAAAGCATTTTTATTATTCTTTGGTCTCCACTATCATATTTTTTGCAGAAGTTTGACAGATGCAACTTTCCTGGCTCCAGAGGTAGTGAAAATAAAACATAACATATTGCAAAAACTTATGAAAACAAAACAACTGGAATTCCCACACTGTAACCATGTTCTAGCTATAATAGTCTGAAACCAAAGTTTCTGAACTCTTGTCCTCAAGGATATTGCACAGTAAGGTATAAAACCTCAGAGTAACTGCTAAGAAGCTGTCTGATCTTGTAAGTCACTGTGGTGGTCATATGAAGACCTGTAGAAGATTTATTTCAGTGATTTATTATTCATATTCCTTTCCACTTATAAGCCAAAGGAAGAAATGTCCCCCATTCCTCCCCAGGTGTATTTATTTTTTTAGGATAAAAAGGAACATACTAGAAATGCAGAAGGACTTGGTGGTACCATCTTAAAGATTACACAGTCTGTCTACACTTTTCTCCTGTTGCAGCTCTGCAATTCAGTTCACAAGAAAGATCTCAGCTGCCTAAATATCTGATAGAAACTGCAGTGTTGAGAAGAACATTAGTCTCCTTAGGACATTCCACCCATGAGGAGACTTAAGCCTACTGCCATGGTTTTCAGTGGTAGGGTCAGACTCACTGAACTATGGTTGTCCCTCCTCAAAGTGACACAGGCAAAATAGACTGGGAAGCCAGAAGTTTGTAGTTAGATGGCTGCTTTTTTGGATTCGGGAATTCCAATCCTGATGACAAGATTACAGCACTGAAAAGTGAGTTAAAGTAATAAAACAGAGGATATTTACCTTGAGGACAGTTGTGTTTTGTTGCATATCTAAGAGAAATAACATGTTTGGCTAAGATACTTTGAACACATGGCTTTTTTTTTTTTTTTAATATGTAAAAGTTTCCAAACAGAGTGGCTCATAAGACCAACGCTCCAATTCCTGTTTCATTAGCTGCCTCAGTAGATGTGCACCGAGCTGCTAGGAAGACAGGAACTGCTGCGAAGATAGGAGCTGCTGCACACGCAGTACTGCTTACTAACCAGCAACTTTAACATTTTGGTGCTTTGGATTTATTGACATTTTCTTTTTTTTTTTCTACAAATCTGTCTATGATGTTATTTGTGCCAATGAGCAGGAGTGTATTATTGTTTGGCTGCTAATAGCTGAGCACTGTATTTAGCAGGGGTAAGGGAAACTGGCTGGAGAGGGACATAGAAATAAGGCTACTGTGGAACTTCTGATCTTCATGTCACTCTACCTGCTGCTGCACTTAATCATTTTTTAAAACCTAGCTAGTTATATCTTAAGTTTCCTGACTCCTCCATTCCTGCAGTGAGGATGCACCACAACTTCAGTTTTCTGTTGTATGAAGATCTTCTCTTAATTTACTTTGCAAATATATATGTACGATTAATTTATACTGACTTGCTATTAATTTTTCCCACTTTTTCCTGTCCACATTGTTCTTTAGCTGGAATAATATTTTCTCTTTCCTGCTGTCTATAAACAGATAGGTTCACTAACAGTGATTCCATTTTCTTGAAGCTTCAGTTAAAATGAAAGCTGTACTTCAGCTAAACTTCACCATACGCTGTGTTTCAGAGCAAGCTCTACCAGCCCTCTCTGCCATGACATTTCCACTTCATTCTGGAAATAATTCACCTGATGCACCCTGAGATCATGCTGCCTTTTTTACAAGGTTACATTAATGGCTAAAAATTATCAGCTAATAAACTCAGATGTATGTTCTTTTTGTTGCCTCCTGCTTGTGTTGGGTAGAATGGAATTTAACAAGTTTATGATAGATCACAGTTCATAAAAGTTTTCCTAATTTTTCATGTATCTCTGGCTTTTATAATTCTGGCTGGAACCAAGGGCAAGAAATTCTTTCCCCTGAGTCCAAAATTGGAGTCCCTTGTTCAGATGAAATGTTCACTCAAGTCAAGAGGACTTTTTAACTCTTTAGATCTCTTCTAGCCTTCCTTTTTAAGGTGTTGTCTGGAATCTGTGTCCCTGTGACACTTGTAGCAGCTTCACCCACCTCATCCCTGAAGTCAGGGTAAAGCAGTGGTTTCAGCATTATTGATTTATATTTATATACCTTATAATGATGAAAATGTCACAATTATAAAATCATCTAAAATGGATAATTGTTTGCTTCTTTTCTGTGGGTGACTTTCACCACAGGCTAGGAAATACATGAAGCTCTTTCTCATAAAAGGGGGAATTTCTCCTGCTTCTGCAGGTGTGGCACTTGTCCCACTCCCTTTACCTAAGCTGAGGTTAAATACTACTCTTCGTTCTTGGTGTAGTGGTATCTCCCATGTGTATCTTTAGAAACAGAGGCCAAGGAAAATGTCACAGGCAAGTGTGATGTTGAGACTTGGGCTTCTCAGTTTTAGATGCCAAAACTTCTGTCAGCTATAGAGGGACAGGAAATTCACTTTTTATTCTTATGCATTTTTTGTTCTTTAGATGGAAGAAGCCATGGAAGAAGATAATAGGGCCTTAAAGAAAGACTGTAAAATTCCAGGAGCAGGGCAGACCTCCTGCCATCATCCTTAGTCCTACCCCTCATGGGGTGGACTTTCCCTGTACCGAGCAGGATGCAAGTCCATAGAATCACAGAATGGTTAGGGTTGGAAGGGACCTTAAAGATCATCTAGTTCCACCCCCCCTGCCATGGGCAGGGACACCTTGCGCTAGACCAGGTTGCTCAAAGCCACATCCAGCCTGGCATTGAAGACATCCAGGGATGGGGCATCCACAGCTTCTCTGGGCAACCTGTTCCAGTGCCTCACTACCCTCTCTGTGAAGAATTTCTTCCTGATGTCTAATCTAAACCTCCCTGTTTTCAATTTGTACCCGTTACCCCTTGTTCTGTCACTACAGGCTCTTGTAAAAAGTCCCCTCCCAGTGCCCTTGCAGGCCCCCCTTCAGATACTGGAAAGCTGCAATGAGGTCTCCTCGGAGCCTCCTCTTCTCCAGGCTGAACAAGCCCAATTCTTGCAGCCTTTCATCATAGGAGAGGTGCTCCAGCCCTCTGATCATCTTCGTGGCCTTCCTCTGGACTCGCTCCAAGTGAAAGGCTCCTCTAGAAAGGAGGCATCTATAAATATGAAAGATAAATTCTTTAATATTAATTAATTTTGGGGATAGTGATCCTCTCCAAAGGAGGATGCAGCTCTGGATTTCAGTACATCAGTAGGCTGTTGAAGCCAAGATGACTCTCTCTTAAACTTTAACAAGCTCCTGTAAGAATCCTTGCAACCGTAGCCACCGTACATTTTCCTGAGTCCTATGTCACTGTGAATGTCACTGGCCCTGCTAGACCACATGGTCCACAGCTCAGTGACTTTGTGTAGGAAGAGGTCCTCTGTGAGTGTTGGGGTCTTGTTAATTGGGCTGCACAATTGATTCACTTCTCTGTTTTGGGAGACTTTTAAGTTTTCAGTTTTAAATTTGCTACCTGATAAGGCTGATTGTAGTTCTGAAAATTAATTTGGACATTAATATCTAGTTCATATCCTTGAGGATTAAAGTAGATTGGGTTACTTACAAATAGGTATTCCCTACTGTTATATAGCAATTGTTTAAAATATTTGAAACCACAGACTTAATAGATGTATTTGAATTCTAGCACCTGGCTAATTCCTACTAAGCTTCAGAAAGCTCTGTCCCAATTTATTTAACAAAAGAACCCACCAATAAACAACAAGAAACCACTAGCAAAACATAAATGTATCTTACTTGTACTGGATATAAGAGAAAATAATTTTAGCCTCTGTGATATGCAATCTAGGAATCTAGAAATTTCTGGCTGACTCTACAGAGTCTCTAAATGATGCTGGATGTGGACAAATATATTAAGAGTAGCTTTTTTTTTTTATCAACAGAGGGGCAGGGGAGTTACGTGCATTAGTTGTTGGTAAAATTACTGCAAGTGCTGCAATAAAGTTTAGTAAACTTTTTACCTTCCATAATCATGGGCCTACCTGGGTTAAAAACATTAGACATGGATATTCATTACAAACTGCAAGCTCATAAAAGACGGCATATGGCAGTACTGAATTTCTTGCTATATAAAGTTGAATTCATAGTAATAACATCTGTGCAGAATTTAGAGTCCCAACAATTAGACTGAGGTCAACGTACTGAGGCAAAGATTGATGGTATTCTGCAAATCTTAAACGACAAGTTAAATAGGTATAAACTAAACAAACAACTTTATTTCTTATTAAAGAGCAGATAGCTAGGGTGTGAACGCTAAGTGCTCAGTAATGAGGGCCAAGAGCAGTGGTATAATGCTATGGGTTGTGTTTCTGGGTTGTAATTCAGGAGTGAGGGGTGCTGTATGGATCAGGCTCTCACTTGCCTTTTGTTGGTGGTATAATGCAAGTAACAACTAAGAATCACTTGGTAAGGCCCTGAAACCCCAATTAGTAGAATTATTCTCTGCTCAGACTGACTGCTTAAGGTTTATAAGTGAGAAGAGGAAGTAGGCAATATTTCTAGAGATATCGGTGGCTTCAGTACCTGAGTCTTTTTCATATATATACTTTTCCTCATTTTTTGACAATTTTTAAAAGAACAGTGGGCAGTGTACTGCTGCCAGAGACACAGCACAATTCTGAATATAAGCAAGGAATAATTTCCTTGAAGCTTAGGTTCCAGGCTGTTCTTTTAACGTGTGCTATGATTTTTCTCAAGCCATGTATGACCTTTGACTTGTATTTTTCAGCATGTGCTGCAGCTCTGGTGGAGAGAAAGCATGAAATTGTGAGTGGTGAGTAAAACCAACGTAATGGGGCTTACCCCACCGCGGTCTCATCTTTTGAGTCAGTTTGGAGTGTCTGCACTTAACATTTATGTTGTGCTTGACTTGTCAAAGTAGGTAAAAGTAGTGGTGAAAATGATTAGTTTAAAAAGGTGGAGGTTAGTAGCTTCTTACCCAAATTTATAAGTAAATCTTAAAGGTTTTAAACCAACATGAATTTAAAAGATGAAATTCTGCCTTTGGATCAAGCTTGTGCCTCCTGTGTCCTTCTAGGGGTACGTGCCCCCTGGGTTATCATTTATTGTGGTTTAACTGCTGTGTCTTTTCATACCTCTATGGCATGTGTGAACAAAAAAGGACCAGCAGCACTCCCAGAGCAGGGATATCACAGATATACCACCTGTTGCTCTTCTACCTGCTCATACTTTCCCACTTCATAGCTAGGGATTCCGGTCATGCTTTTCCACAACGATGCACATGAATGTCCATAGCAATGTCTCCAGCTCTGCAGCAGGGTAGGGGAATGGGAAGAAAGTGGAAGATATTTCTTCCTTAGTTGTTAAGTTGGAGACAAGGAAACTTGTGCTTGGTTTTTTCCCACGTAGTGAGGAAAACATGCAAATGAAGTGTGAAACATAAATTATTCTGAAAACAGGCAGGAACAGCATCATTGAAATAACAGGGTCATCAAAGGAAATCGAAATCCAGGGCACAACTAAGAGAAATCACAAAAAGCTAGGAGTAACAACAACATGTTAATGGGGAAGGGTGTTGTTTCAAAGGGAACAATCATAAAAAAATGGACTTTCAATTGCTTTTTTATTCTGTAGAGATAATTTGGAAAGTTGTTATATAATTTGAAAAACACGCTACACCACCATTTCTCAACAGTCAAATCCTGCCCTTATATGTGTCCGCTGTATCACGCTGTCTGAGAGCCTTACATGTGTACATGATTTAGTCATAGTGTTTTCTGTTTCCAAAGCAGGAAAAAGGCTGGAGTACCTTGTTGGAAGGAGAAGTTGGGCAGGGAAAATATATTCTGCTGACCCAAAAATAAAACCATCTGTGAACAATGGACGTGCTGTATTGATTGTCTTTAAACCGATGTATTTATCAGCATTATTTTTACTGAGGTTATCCTGGCAAGCTCTTTGTTACCATAAAGGAAACTCGGTTGGCAGCTCTGTGCAGCGGTCATTCACTTAAAAATGAGAATTTAGTATCTTTTGGCATTGTGTCAAGCTCCAGTAAAACTCCAGAGGAATCGTATATATAACCTAAATCTGAAGATTACTTCAAAATTTGGAACAATATGTACATTTCTTAGTTTAAGAGATGAGTTTGATCTTTTTTTACTTTTTGTAAAGAATCATAATGTCTTACTTAGAAGAACCTGTAATATTTCTGGCCTGCACTCATAGCATCTTGTACAGCTAAGACACTGGATTTTAGTAAGCAGGGAGAGAGACTTTTCTTAGCTTGGGAGACATCCAGGGAAAAATAGGTATGCCATGGAAGTATGCAGGAAAGGCAATAGGTGACGATGTTCTTTTGAGTGCACTTCCCAGCCAAAGTCATATCATATGTCTTGGATACGGAGGGACTTGGAACCTAGGAATTATCTGATGGATTTACAATTTGGAAATGTTTTACCTCAAAAAGCCTGATGTGCCAAAAGAAAGTAGTTAAAAGGAAACGTCTTTGTTTTTAAAAATATTCTGCTGGAAGTTGGTGGACTTGGTTTCTGGAGAGCTCAGCCACCCGCTCTGGTCGCTGATGGGGACTTCCCCAAGGCATAGCTTCAGATCCTGGCAGCATTTAGGTTTGCCTCCTCTGAGAAGGACCTCTTCATTAGTTTAGCTCCTAATATTGCTAATGTCAAAAGCAATTTTGGTGGCAGAACTGCCCAAGAGTCAGGGAACCGGGCAGACCTGGAAACTGCTGAGCAAAATGGGGACCATCTCTGTCAACCCCTGTGCTGCCCCGTTGCATGTTTGTTAGTCACGGTGGTGAGCGCGTGGGCGGATGCTGCCAGGCCTCAGAGAACTTCTTGCAGAGCACAGATTATGCTCTTTGTTGTTTCTCAAATAAGGGTTTTCAACCTTTGATATCTTAGGAAAAAAATTGAAGAATTAGTAATTCTGATTTGCAAAAAAAATAAAAAAAATTCAGCAACAAACAAGTTTCCAAATAAAAATTAAACAAAACAAACCAAAGGTATTCAAGCAGCACAGGTGTAATCCCCATTATTTTACATGTTTATGCTCAGTGAAGAGACAGTAACTTTTGGAAGAGTAGAGGTGTTGTCTATTTGTGGGCAGAAAACAGCCGTTTCCTCAGTTTCATTCTGTCATGCAGTTTCCATATGAGTTATGAGTTGCATCTAGTTTCCATCCCAAAGAGAATGGCATTTCAGGGGATGGTAAAGCCTGTGCTGTGTGTGTGCTGAGTATTAATTAGCGATTACTCATGAGGGTGATGTTCCAGAAGAGACAAGGTTTGGCTGTGGGTAGCAGGGATGTACTCAAGGTGGTGTTGAACCAGCAAATTCTTATGCTAATAATGGCATATGAAGGCATGCACCAGGACTAATTTTTATCTATTTTCAGACGTGTCTGTACTCTGACAGCCACATACCGTGAGCTGAGCGGAGTTTGGCCGGTGCATTACATGTTCAGAAATAGAAATCCTGACCTTAGCCAGTAGCGACTGGAAGACTTTGGGCTGGGTGTTGCACAGAAAGGTTTGTCTACCCGTAGGTTTATGATAGAAAAGTTTGCCAAGGTGCAAAAAAGCCCACCACAAAACACCTTAAAAATGCTCTCATGATAATGCTGGGGTTTGGGGGTTATTTTGCTTGTTTTTTCTTTGTTATTTCTGAAAATAAGGTAAATAATAATTTCCAGATTACTACTACTAATAACTTTAATTTCATAATTACATGCAATTCTATATGTAATTTAATATATATAATATTATTTTATACATAC
>NW_010267483.1:30231-34092 GCF_000690775.1 Eurypyga helias
AATCATGTTGTAGTACCCTGTTCAATAGACATGTTCCTGGCTTCCACGCTACTCAAAATGAGTTCAACCTGTGTGGCCTTGAGCAGAATGGCAGACAGGCATATTTTTTATTGCTGATTCCAACTCTCATAAATTCTTAACTTGCTTAGAATTTGCCAGATTAAATGAAAAGTTACTGTAATTAGGGATTTATTAAAACATGAATCCTTGACCTAATAGAATATAATAACTCATTTGTTTCAAATAAGACCTATTTAATTGTTCCATCACTGGCCTAAGCAGTCTGTGCTGAGGCTTTGAGGCCTGTCAGTGCAATGCAGCGTCATGTGTATTCTCCAAATCCACTTGCAAGATGCAAAATGCTCTGTGAAATTTTTGATCCTTAAACCACTATACAGGCAGAAGACCCTAAAACAAAAATGTGTCATTTTAATTAAATATTAAAGTGCTGAAAGCCCTTATTATTCTGCACTACAAAGCAAAGACTGTTAAAATACTATTTTTATACATAAGGTTCTATATTAATTTTTCGTGAAGAACCTTCCCCCTCCACATCTTCAAAAACAATAGTTATTGATTTACAATCTTATAAATATGACTGTAAAATCTTGTAACATGGAACTATAAATAGATATTTTGAAAAAATATGAAAATTGTTCCCAGTTCAAGCCCATATATGGTGCTAGTGAGCAGAGAGCCATTTTGCCGAGGCATATAAGCTGCAGAAAATAATTTCTATTGAAAATGCAAAGAAATCTGAAACTACGCACTGCCACAAACAATGCAGCCATAATTAAGGAATTATCCACTCCTCCTCCCCATCTTTGAAATAAGCCTTCTTTTTTTTAATTGGTTGGATATAGAAAGCATATTACTATATTTGGATCCTGTTTCCCTAGCATTAGAATAGTCCTACAAGGAATTCCCAGTAAAACAGTGTTGCAGTTCTACAGTATATTTAAAAAAAAAAAAAAAAAAGGAACACCATAGGAAAGTGTTATCCAATGGGCAGATGTTAACTTAAAGTGCACATTGTTTGGAAAAGGAGTTAATTAACAACTTATTAATTGGATAGAAAGTCTGAAACTGTTGTACTTCTAGCAAATACATAATTTTCTTCAAGTATTATTAAAGCGTTTTTGTTGTACCTATTAAAGATTCTTGTCTCTAAGTTAATTTCATTATGCTAATAAGCTATCATCGTTACAGAACCTAAGCTTTGATCCATGTTAATTGTCGTGATCTTCAAAGACAAAGTCACCACTTACTTTAAATGAATTTTACATCTTTTTAAAGAATCACACGGAAATTAGGGGAAGTAATTAATTTTTTATTATGTGTCTCAATATTTTTAAGGGAGGAAGTCAATGGTATTGGCTAGAATTCATTTTAACATTTAACTAGGGAAAACAGCATGAGGCAAAAAAACGTTCAGATGCAAAAGATTAAAGAAAATTTGAAACTGGGACCTAATTTGTCTTGATAAACTTTGGTGTTTAATATGCTTCTTTTGTTCTCAGTGTGAAACTGCAGGGTTTTGATTTGTAAAAACTTTTTGAAGAATTAATTCTTTCTAATTTTTATTCCTTTCTTTGCTTGCCTTTTACTGTAAGACAGTGGAGTTGACCTTCAAACCATAACGCTTTTAAATATCTATGACTATACAAGGTTAAATCTATTAGTAGTCTGAGATTAGCTGTTATACACTAGCAAAGTGTGTACCTTCTGCAGCAAATTTTATCTTTTAGTGAACGATAACAAGCTTACATCGACCCTACGAGTTTTCAGCAAATAATAGAATATGTGTAGTAAATGATCTATTCCTCTTTCCTTTAAGTGTTGGTTATTTTAACCCTTTGATGTTATACAAAGCTCAGTTCTGAATTAATGACATTTTTCTGTCTGAGATCAGGACCTAAATGTTAGTGTTGTCAATACTGCTATGATTGCCAGTTTATGGTTTCCACTAATTCTCCTCTATCCTATCAGACCTCTCTTGTAAAAACGCAATATGATAATCTTGTAAATAATAAAATTAAATTAGAAGAAAGCTTGTACTCGGTTTTCCTGACGATGTTCACCTTTTAGAGCCACGCTGCACTGACACTGCTCTCTGTCACATTTACAAAGTACAAGCACCCTGTTGCACTTGCAGTGAAGAATGGTGCCTTTTTAAAAGGCAACAGACAAAAGTAATTTAAGGACAGTAATAACGATTGAAAACAAAAGACAGATTACCTACTTCATTCTCCTTAGTTAGCGGCGTGTAAATGTTGTGAATGCAAGTAAACATCAAGTTTGAGCTGAACCTACGCTGGGAGGATTTCTGCAGCAGACAGGTGGTGAGCTCATTGTGAGGATTTTTCAGCATTAATGCTGTACTCATTTAGACTAACACCAGGCTTGAGTGACCCTCATCTGGATTTAACCTCTGACCTGTCAATCCAGAGACATACTTTCTGATCTCAGCATCAGTTTTGCCTTTTTTATTTTTTTGTCCTAAAGCATAGATGACTTTAATCATTAAGCAGCTTTCATAACTGGAACATATACATGTGCTAGTCAGTGCTCTTTGATTTGTAATCTAGGTTTCTGCCCATATAATCCCCAGCATCTAAGTGAATTCAGCTGAAGTTCAAAATTCTTTGATTGAGCATGTGGTGATTGGGCAAAGGACTTATCTGTGTGACTTTTCACTTTTTGTGGCAGGGTTTTTTTGTACAAAATGGTCTACAGACACGATTGATGATGATAATTATTATATTTAGGTATTAGTTTCATAGCCAGCTGGGAGTTTTCTGACAAACCAAGATTTTGCTTGGTTTTGATTTTTTTTTTTAATTTAAATTACGTTCAGATGTAAAAATTTAGTGCATCAGTTTTGATGAACTTTTGAAAAAACACAGGTTATACTGGGTATAGGGCATGACATGAAAGCACAAGCTACCCTGATGTGCAGAAAAGCAGGAAATCTCTCACCACTTTGATACATCCAAGGAAGGTAGTGGCTCCCACAGTGCCCTCCCCTTGCTTGAATAACTGAAGGGCACAATTCTCCCTATCACATCTTTTCTTAATAATAATAGCAACGCTCCATAAATGTTTATGTAAATTCAAAAGTACTCATCCCAGCAGTATTGTACTTGTCAAGCAGGTCATTTTTTCACCTGGCAGGATGATGTTGTAAGACTCAGTCGTCTTAACTAATCCTGGCTAAAATGCAAAATTCTGTTTTGTAAGAAAATTTCTGGCCAGCTCTAATCTTAACCTCTTGCATGTCTGTAGCTTCTAAATCGATGTCACAGTTGTACTAGCTTTGAAAACCCATATGTTTGTAAACTAAATAAACCTTGATATTCAAAGGAGATGAAGGCAAGAATTACATCTCTTGGCAATGGTGCTCTGAGCTGAGTTTCAGCTCATGTTGGCTCCTCATTTTTATGCCCATAGACTACGCCAAATCTTCCTTATCTATGCAAACATACTAACGCTGACTGTTTGCTAACGCTGTGATACATCAGCTTCTTATCTTCACTTTTGACCATAATGTCACATAATAACTTTGAAAATACATTTCTTGATAGTTCGCTGGGACGACCTTTGGTGTCTCAACTCTTAACTGAGAGCTGCCTCTCCTACCCGCTGACTAACTTAGCTCCTCATTTGCTCTCAGCCAGCTAAGGCAGCAAGGCTGCCAAATAGTTTTACCTTCTGTGTCATGGGCCATAACCCTGCAGCTCTAGCATTTTTCTCAGGTACGTTTTTCCCATTATATTAAACATACATGGTTTGGCTTTAGTGATGCAACCCCAAATCTTTCCAAAGTTGCCCTGAACCTCTGCTCGCCCTATTTTCCATGAC
>NW_010267484.1:0-39243 GCF_000690775.1 Eurypyga helias
ACCCAAACCATTCTGTGAGTCTATACGTGTGCATACAGGTGGTGGGGCTGGACACATCCTTAAACCCTGCGCAGTTTTCTTCCTAACAAGTTGTTTTTTTTTTTCACAAAACGGAATTTTCTTGCTGTTTCTTGACACGAATGTGAAAAACAGAAGCACTGGAAAACTGCACATAAATTGACTTTGGTGTCCATCTAACATTTGCTTACTGTAGTTCACGTGTTTAATCCCATTATAAGAGGAGAGAAAAATGTTTTGTAATGGTAGGTAGTTCATAAACTTCTGGCTTTTTAAAAGTTGCATAAGTAGAAAATGCTTGCGTTTCAGGAAACCATTGGTGTGAGTGAAACACGTGTTTGATTCCATGGAGACTTGGAATTTTTTTCCTTGTTGACATCCATTCTTGCCAGTTTGAGTAACAGTATCACAAACCGCTGGTAACAGTGACATGCTGAAGTCTTAGACCACACTCGGCTGGTGAGAATTAGCATGAAAGTCACTGGAGCTACACTGATTTATGCCATGAAGATCTGGCCCACAGCCAGCCTGTTTGCTTCAAAGATGTTGGCGATTGCAGAAGAAACACGCTTTGTGATGCGCTCGCAGTATTTAACACATCGTGACGAGCGATGTGTGGGTTAAAGACACTGAACTCGTAGCAAGGTCTGTCTTCTGCCCTGGGATTGTCTGGTCGTAATGTTCAGTGTCCCATCTGGTGGGTGTTCGCCCTCCTCAGGAGTGAGGGTCAATTAAGAAAGGCTAAAAGAATTTCAGTTTATTTAATCCAAATGCTTATTTCTTTATTTAATGCCACTCTTCATCCACATCCCCGTGCCACTTCTCAGGTTTCCTCATACCACATTGCCTGTCTTCTTGGGTCTTGATGCTCTCGGTTGCTTTTGCATCCCTTTTTGCCCATTCTTAGCCTTTCTTTACCAATAAACTTCCCCCCGGATCACTCCCAGCAGTGTCTGGAGTTCAAGTGCCATAGTCCGAGGTCTCGGTGTGTTTGCAGTGGCTTTCTAGGAATGCTTTTGCATGCCCTACTGTGCATTAAATTTGTATGCTGGGGGAATGCACGGCGTCTCCGCTTGCGTGGGATGTGACCCCAACTGCCCCGACTGTGCTTCATCGCTGCAAATTCTTGAATAGTTTCCAGATTCTTTTCTCCTTTGGAGTTTTCCTGATTGCACAGTTTTTATATTTACAGCGTTTCTTTGTTTCCACGTTTGACTGGTTTTCCTGGCTTCTCCAGGTGTGGTAACTGCTGTGTTTGCTGTAAATGCTGTATTTGCTCAGTCTTCTGAAGCGTTCCCAGGCTTCAGGTGGGCTTGAAATTTGCACAGTTGAGCCAGTAACAGGTCCCTGTGCTGGGTATCACAGGCCCTGGCTTGTGTTCCTCCCATGCCACGTTATTGCGTGAACATTGCAAATGGTAAGAATGTGTTCTAAAGGCTGAGATGTACTGTGGCAACTTAAAAAAAACCCAAAAACGTTGAATTAAACAATCCGTAAGTGCTCTTACTACTATTCATACATTACTGAGTAATCTCTTTCTTTAATTTCTTTGCAGTATTACTCCACTGTAATGGAACAGCAAGTAAATGGACAGTTAATAGAGCCTCTACAGATCTATCCGAGAGGTAATGCTTAACAAATTCTAATCAACAATGATGATATCAGTAAACTGTTTCATCAACAGTTATGTATTCGGGAGGTTTAAATGCACATAACATGATGTTTACCTCTTAATTTGGATAGAAGAATTCATTATTGTGGGGAGTGTAGTGAAAACTGCATTTATTGCATATAAAATAGCTAATTTACTGGAGTAAATTAAACTAACAAGATTCAGTTTGCATAGTACATATTTATGTACATTTTAAAAACTCAGTAGTGATGGTTCTGCATGTATTCAAACCAAAGCAGATGAATAACTGAAGTTTTGGATACTTAGGAAGATTGGGGTTTGTGAAGATCTTTTAATATCACTAATCAGTCGAACAGACTTGGGGAATGTGACTGTCGTTCATTCTGAAAACGGGAATGGGTCTGTCACAGAAGCTCTCTCCGTGACGTATTTTTTTTGAGATTTGGGCACTTAGTAGGGGTATCAAAACGTTCACAAGTACTTTACTAGTTCTCCTGAACAGGGAAAGATGTAATCAATTATGTGGGCTGAGGCAATTAAAAAATAGGTCATCTACATCCTGAACAAAAATCCGTAGGTAGGTAGTTAGGTTTTTGGGAATGCACCGCTCTCTCTGAACTCAGATTAGGGTTAAAAAAATACCCAGTACGTTACATAATTCCACTGATTCGTTCAGATGCTCTCACTAGCCAGTCTTTGAATCTCTGCCTCTTAATTGATGAAACAGATAAGGATTAAATTCTCCAAGTAAATCTCCCAGCAATAAATTAATTGAAATAATTAAAAATTAAACTCTTCTCACTTAACTGCTATTATACAAATAATCATACTATGAGCTTCCCAATTAAACATTCTAGACTCCCATTACTTACAACTCTCCGAAGTTTGAATTGGGCAATTAACCAACAGTCTTCTCAAACACATGCTAATCAGGTCTCAAAAGGAGGCTGGGTTTCCTGGTAGTTTATTAGACTCCTATGGAAAAGAGACTTGAATTTGGGGGAATATGGGTAGATTTTCATTTTTACTTTTAAGTGGCTCAGGGTAGCAGGATCTGGTTGAGGGGTGACTTGAGCTGTTTCAGCTGCAGCACTCCAGGGCAATCAGCAGTCGAGATGCATCCTCACGAGATGAGTGCAAGGACAGCTGTGAAGAGGGATGCTCTCTTCTGCCTCTTCCCAGGCTGAGGTGCAAGGGTCTCGGCCTTTCTCCTCAATCTCCTTCTGCAGAAGGCCATTTCGTTGCTGACCTACACTCTTGCTGAAAGCGTCGACCCCCACTTACAAGAAATATGAGGCTAGGCTTTCACGTGGCTCAGAGAACCTGGTGTAGTGGATGATCTTAGTATGTGGGGAACCCTCTTGGAAAAGCAAACAAGTTGGGTATCTTTCCCCTTAAGCCAACAGTTCAAGTAAGTTGGGGCAGGAGGTGCTCGGTAGCTGGCATGCCTGAGTGTTTAAAGAGATGTTTGTGGTTTTGTATCAGGCTTAACCTTCTAGGCTCTCCTTTTGGGTCATTCCTGAAGAATCAGCCAAGCAGATTCCTGTTCCTGCTGCTGGCTCCTTTTCCATTTGTTTTACATCCAAGATAGTCATCTTACTGCACAGATTCAGGATTCGTCTCGGTGATGCTGAGGATGTGATCCCCATGTGTTATCTCTGCTTTTTCCCCATTGGCTCAACTACACACATGGCTGCTGGGTATTTCCTCGTAGGTGGCTTCTCCCTTACTCTGAATCGCTTCGGAGCGGAGCTGCTGTTTCATCTTTCCAAATCACCTTAAAACATCTATTCTGCCTAGGTTAGAGCTGCAGAGCTGCGCTGCGCTCCCTTCGTGCCCAGACTGCCTCCAGGTTCTGCTGATGCTTTTCTGCAATGTCAAACAAAATGCACTTTCTTGCATATGTTGTGGCATGTGAAGTTCTAGTCCTGCTCTGATGAACATCCCAGAATTTGTCAGCACAACCGCTTTTCTCTCGTGCCCTTTTGGCCATGTCTCTGCAGTTTAAAGCAGTTTAAAGCCCCGTCGGTAACATGCAGCTTTTCTGCTTGTAATTCAAGGTGCTCCCTGTTTAAGAGCTTTCTTTGTGAGCCTGATCTGCCTTTTCCCTTTCTGCCTCTCTTACTTCCGAGGAAGCAGCCCAGTCGCTGTCTTCAGTCAGCTTCCAAAAACTCGAGTCTTCCATAAATGCCCATGTCCCATCCGGTGTTACCTTGGCTGTGCTATATCCATTTGGCAATTTAAAGGTCTTTAGGGGGTAAAATTGGTGTTTTGTCTGTTTTATAAAACAAAAACGTATTGTTGCTGTCTAGGCAGTAAGAGCCAGAGTTCTTTTTTTTTTATACTGAAGATAAGTCTCTGTGTGTGCATATACACAGACAAGTCTGTGCATACACACACACATACGTCCTGTCTACGTTATGGATCTCCCATCTGTGGAATGCAAGGTGAATATACCATTCAAGTATAAATCCTAAAAAATACTATTCTTTTCATATCTTGTTCAAAAAGTTGATTTTAATGTATTGGAAAAATTAGAATATGCTTATAAGTATTTTAGAATAGTTCTTTTTTTTGTGGTTGGTTTTTTAATGCCCATATTATCATATTTTTCTTCTTTAAGATGCACATGGTAATTTCTAATGTCATTTAAAGGCACATGACCTGGCCCTAACTGATGTGTTTAATAACTATCATCTGTGTCCTTCTGACTAATAAATAGTTCTGTTTCCTGCTGTCAGAAATTGAAGTGAAATGCATGTGCATCAGAGAAAGAGAAAAATCAAATTCATCCCTCCTCAGACAATCAATCAAAAGTGACAGGCCCTTTAACATACCATTTGTAGGGCACTGTAGTTTTAAAATGGGAACTGTCTGTAGCGTGTAGCTGGAAGCCTTTGTGGCTTTAACATTTGACAAAAGCACATCCACCGAAGGGAAGAACAAGGCAATAGAGAGTTTGAGAGACCGGAGGAAAACACTTTCTCCTCGTGCAGCGTCGCCCTCTCTAAACCTAGACATCGTAATAAGATGCCACACTGGTACATCTGTGTCCAAAATGTGGCGTTTTCTATTGCATTTATCCAGTGTTTGGTTTCCCGAGGCTCGCTGCTGGTGCCCCTGACGTGTTTCTTCCACATTTAAAACAAACTGTCTGCCTTTGACAATGTGACTAATGCCTGATGTGTGGCAGCTGATTCCTTTAAAACATATCTTGCAAATATTTCTGTTAAATGCCAGAAAAAATACATCATGTGAAAATATAGTGACATAAGATATTGATTTTAATTTGAATCGCAAGAAGAATCTGATCATTTAAGCCAACAGGTCTCTTGATTTTGATGTGGTTTAAGCAGAAATTAGAATTTATATTACATGGTGTCAGGAAGCTCTTAGCATTTATAAATGCTCACTCCTGCAAGTTAAAAATCCTGGTTCATAATTCCCACTCTGGGTCTTGTGAGGCACTTTTCAATCATTTCTCTCTGCTAATTTTGGTGTCACCCTCATTTCTTTTTAAAAGATTCATTTTGAGCAAATTTGTAAATGGCCCTGATGTGTTCTACAATTTAGTCAATTACTGTTTCAGCCTGCAAGCCTCCTGGGAAACGGAACATACATGGCCTGAAGGTACGAATTTCAATAATTGTTTCAGTAAAGTTAGATGGATTTGTAATGCTGTGTTCCACTTATTGAAATGTCAAATAAAACTGCACTTTCCTGAGCTCTGACAAGCAGATTTTTTTTTTTTTTGTGAGGGTGGGAGAAGGATTCATCTGCTGGGTGTTGCCTACGATATCGATATATACAGTTTTATTAGATGTGGAATTGCCTTTCTTTTTGTTTTTAACCTCTGTTAATAAGGTTGGTAGATTTCAATATTGAGATTATCAACTCATGTCTGCTGCTGCTTCAAGGAGTTTAAAAAACCCCGCCATATTAATGTGATTTCAGTAATTTATCTAAGTAGAAGGCACGGCAGTGAAATTCTCTTAGGTGGTTTCATTCATTCAGGTATGCTTACTGCGTTCTGAAATGCAGAATGTATTAAATGAGTGGTTAGTGTTTAAAATGAGAATAAATGGTGGACGTAACTTTTTCTGCATTATTTAACTAAGGGGTTAAGATGTAAAGATAGCATATTGTAGTCCGTGAAGTATATAGCCTGCTAACCTACATACAGGCGAGCCCTCAACCGTCGGCATGCCTAGCAACAAGCTAATTAACCTTCATAGTGAAATGAGAAATTCATGGCAAATTACAGGTTAATTAGAATAGTGTCCTCTGAACACAAACGACTGATAAAGATCCTTTCCCTGCCTGCAGGTAAATACGCGAGCAGGGTCTGCTAATAATAGCAGTTCGGCAGTCTCGGATTCCCTCCCAAGCAATAGGTAAGAGTCAAGAACGGGAGCGTGTGTTGTGGTTTGTTTCCTTTTATTAAGCCAAAATGGAACCTTGTGTTGGGGTAGTTACCAGCGATGAGCTCGATGTTGAATAACTTTTTCAATGTGACTGCTGGGCGCGCAGGAGTGAGGTGGGGAAGATGAAATTACCTTGATTCATGGATCCTGTTAGACTCGTACTGCTGGTGGTTCGGGAGAGCTATTTTCTGCCGAAAGAAATAAGTCTTTGCACAGTATTTCAGATGGCTTTGTTCTTTATTCAGGTGTTCGTTGTTTGTCTCATTCCAGGATTCTTTGACTTTAAAATTTGATACACAATTCAGTAGGCTTGTTATTGTGGGGTAAGATTTGTGAAAATCCCAATGGCTTAGGTGCCCGGTTTCATGCAGTTTCAGCAAAGGTTTGGAGTCCAGCACCCTTACCTTTCTTTTTAGATTCCACTCCTGATATCAAAACCCATAGTAAGATCTTAAGGTGCAAGACAACTTTTTGTCTTTTTTCCTAGAGATCTGTTTTTAAATACTGGAGCATAAACTCCCTTTTATTATGTGAACTGTTCCAGGAAGTTGTTATAGTCAATACTGATGTTAAAACAAACAAACAAAACCCCCACAAAATAAATGTGTGTATTCTTGAAAGGAAATAAGAGTAAGCCTGGCTCCATCCTCTTCAGAGATGAGCATATTTGGAACGTGGGAATAGAAGTCTCTGGAGGTCCCTTTCAACCTAAATTACTCTATTATTCTAATAAGTGTATAATATTACATTTATCCATGCATCAGCATGCTGCTCCCTTTTTTTCTCCGAAAGCATTTTGGAAAAAAGAACTAATAGAGAGATGAACATCTCAAGGAGTCAGTCATACTGCGTCAGGCATGTGCAGTCGGTGAAGCGTCGGTGCCTGTTCTGGCAGACACCGCGCAGAGCTGCGGAGCTGGGACTGTCCCAGGATCCCTGTCCTTGCCCGCTGGGAGCGGTGTGACGTGGTTACCCGTTGGCGAGGAGGATGCCACCCCCCAGGGTTGGCAGCAGTGCTGGAGCTGAGATCCGGTGGGTAGCCCCAGTCACGTACCACTGAAACCGGTTTTGGTTTTCCCGAGGGTGACTTTGCTAACTGTAGGGATTAAACAAGAAAGCCAGTACCCCGTGTCAGTCTCCTCCGGGGAAGTTCGCCCCCATCCCTTGGGGGAGATTTGCTGTGCATTGCAGGGGTGAAGATCCCATCCAAGACTCTTTGAAGAAATCTGAATGTCTTTGTGAGCTGCAGTCCTCCTCCCACTCTGTCAGAGCACTGAACTAAATAAAGCTGCTTCCCGCCGCTGTTGGGCTTTGGCTTCTGTGCTTCCTCTACTTTGAGCTTGTTCTTAAAGCGCATTGAAAATGAGGCTTCTAGAAGATTCTTGCCACCTTATTTGGTGGTTAATTGCCATTCCTTTTCCAAAACCTTCTGCACTATGAGTTCTGTTTTTGAAGTAATTGAAAGTCTCTCTTTGTTTCATGTTCACAAATTGTTAGTCATGAAAGATGACAAGATCAACTTATGTTTCCTTGGAAAACTTAATTTTTCTTTAAAGTAGTCGTGGGAACAAGAGGCCTATTAAAGAACAAAGCCACCAAATATGAAATCTGTGTTTTCACTGTTCTCGTTAATAATGATCTGTGATCAAGACACGTGCACATGCCTTTCAAGAATATATTATTTTGTACTTTTTTTTTTTTTTAACTTCAGTAATAAGAGCAGAATGTCTCTTTGAGATTAAGTTTTGCAGAGATATTGCTACCCAGGCAGTTTGTTGTGTTGAACGTACCAGGAACAGAGTTTGCCAGGAAAGAAGATGAAGCAGTATTTTGTGAGTGGGTGGAAGTGGTTTGAAGCCGTTAAGAGTTTTACCACGCTGATAGTTGTGGTTTGTTAAAGTTCTCCCACTAGAAAAAAAAAATAATACGGGTCATCTAGCAGAATGTAAGATTACTGACACAGGAGTAGTTTCTCCTGCAAAAGCACGGGGACTGCAGCAGCAAGTTGAGCCGGGATGGATGCACGCGGCCGTCTGGACTCACCCTCCTCAATTTAGGCATGTCCCGAGGTGCCTGAGCCAGGAGTTGTACTCACCTGCTCACCGTGCAGCGGTCTGCGGTCAGCTGGGGTAGCGAGGCATCGTCGGCAGCACACCCTTCTGCTGCAGACCTGCAGAAATTATAGAGGGATAATGCCTTAAGGGGTTTTAAAACAAGATAAGGCACCTGAAGACTAAACGCAAACCTGATTTTCCTGTTGTTTCTTTGAAACGCCTGGTGCGTGACGGCATCCTTTTTTCTTTTTCTTTGAACTGTCAAACAGTAGGTGGTATCTCAAAGGGTATAGTCAGCTATCTAAAAAAGCTGGTTTGTAAAGGTGAAAACTATATTGATTTCCTTAAACGCTCACTGCTGCTCCATTTCTGCTCTCTGCGGTTTGAGGAGCAGCTACGCTGAACATCAGTCAGCACTGCTGCAGTTAAATCTGTTCAGAATATGTTGCCATGAGCTTAACCTCCTGGCTGCTTGTTTCTACGGTTTTGCTTCGTTTTAGAGAGTGAAATGGCAGAGTAATTAAAAATAATTGCTTCTTATTTTTTCCAGCTTAAAAAAGTCTTCGGCGGAACTGAAGAAAATACTTGCCAACGGCCAGGTAGGGGCACTGGACTGAGTCTTGGCTACACGCGCCTCTCGTTGCTGCCGAATGCTGCAGTGATTGGCATACCTCAGATAGGTGGGGAGATGCTTACTGCTCGTTTCGTTATAATGTGTTCTTTTAATACAGAACTGGAGGGACCATGAAAACCTTCATGATATGAATGAGCTGTGTGTCCTGATTTTACTTTGATTGGCATAGCAATTTGCTTCCCATTTCTCAAAATGTGCTAATCAGATTTAGCTCCAAATGGATTGAAGTACCTCACACATGTTGCACTGCTGCCACAATTTCAGGGAAGAAAGTTAATCAATTTTGAATAACCGAGTCAACTGCTCAGTTAGAATGACCTTCGTGGGTTTCAGGGCAGTAGGTACTTAAATATTTAGCAGGTTCTTGCAAGGAACGGCTCTGTAATGTTTGGAATTGGCTTACATTGTAACTTCTTAAAAAAAAATAAGGCCGAAAACCCAAGCTAAAACAAAAAAAAACCCCAAAGTTGTAGAAACCTGTCTTGTGACTTTCTCGTCCTGCTCCAGGCATCCAGATTCTGGCACCCAGGGTGAAAGGTTTAAAGTAACAGTTGATGGACAAGTGGATGTCCCAGACAAAAGGAGCCACCGATTCTCACCCGTTGTGAGCTGAACGTACGGGCAGGCTCGCAGTGGCGTAATGACATTAAATATACACCGTTAAATTAAACTGCCCTAAAAGAATCCCGGATTCTTCAGCAGCAACATAAATATGTTTTGATGTTTGTCATAGTGAAAGCCCTTTGATAGCCTTGGAGGCAGGCACCTGTCCGTTGCCATCAGGCTTGCCTATTAGGCTCTATTGACTGAGACATCTGTGTCACTGCAAATAAAAGACTCTTATTGATTTTCTTAACTGCTGTTCACTTCCCCTCCATGTTTCGAAGGCTGAAATCTTAATTATCTCAGATGCGTATTCAGTGCCTTCACACAATGACCTCTCCAAGCCTCATTGGCATTTCATGAATCAAGTAGTTGTAGTTGAGCGTGTCAAGAAGATAAAGGCTGGTCTTCATGCTTGTCCTTCAGTATCACCTGTAACATTGTGGTCTAATAGATGAGAGTGCCCCTCTAAAACGTGAGTCGAACAGCCCGGCGTTGCAGCCTTGCCTGTTTGGCACTGAATCCTTTGAATACAGCTGGGAGGTGTATTTTTAAGCTTGTCAGCACGCCTCCCGTGCACACATAGTTTAATATTCACAGATTCCTACCAGGGAGATTTGTTCATGTGTCAAAATCATAGAGAAACGATACATTTCTCTGGGTAAGTTAAATCATCTAAGTTCCAGCAGCATGCTTCTGAACTTTTAAAAGGAAGGTGATAATTACTCCAGTATTACTAATTTTTTTAAAGTATAATTACTGAAGGTGAGTAGGCATCTATTTGCAGTTGAGTCCATAAGCTGTATTTGGCGTTTTATTTGTGCAAAGTAATAGAAATCAGTATTTTGTGTGCCCTGCAGTAGGCTGCTACAGATTTCTTTCCCAGATTTTAGAAAAATATAAAGAAACCAGAACTCTTACTATGATATTTTAAAACGTTGCGTAACCCATTAAAAAAAAAAGAGACAGGAAATTCACACTAAGTTTTAATGCTACCTTTTATTCACCAGTTCTGGTAGGAGTTGCACTGCTTTCAGTCGAGAGGAAATGCTTTTGGTTTTGCTGCATTGCGTTCTGCAGAATTTGGTCACAGATCCAAATAGGAAATAGGTTTCTAGTTGCAACTTTTGGGGGATTAAGTCACACTTATCGTTACTTAAATATGGGTTGGGTTATTATTTTTGATTATGTTTTGGCAGTTCATGCTTTCAGGCATTCATAATGATATTCCTCTAGTAGTTTCCATTTAGGTTTAATAAGGAATTCATATTAATCATTAAAAGAAGGGGACATGATTCTTCAACATAATCAAATATTGACAGGTTAGAAATAGCTTTCTGCCTAGGTTCATTGATATAGGTGATGCGATATAAATATTTATTTCTTTTCTGTCACTCAGAGTAAATGCCACCAATTGATTCAGCATTGATATAGTGTCAACAGTTCATAAGAAACATTTGACTGGCTTGTGTTTTCCGATTAGTCTCTGCTCTATAAAGTGGGATTTACTAAATCTCTTCAATTGTCTGCTCATAGAGTGTGACTGCTTTCTGAAACCATTATCGCTTCGATTCGTAAAGCAAAGGTATGGCTGTAGGACTTTGCCTCTGTCAGCCCCCTACATATAAAATAAGGATTAATTGAGCATTTTGTTTTTAATGATTTACAAGAGATGGACGCTGATTTCTCTCAGAGCCAGCAGGTATAAGCGAGGGATGTTTTGTTTGCTGAGCCGTAATTGAAGTCTCTCTCGCTTTTTCATTAATCTCGTTAATATTGGCATCCAATCAAACTTGGTTTTGCAGGTTTAATATTCCAGTCCATCCTGTCGAGTTCATTGTTATTATGTTATCAGTTTATGATTGAGAATCCAGTTTTCCCAGTAAAATATATAAATCACCACATGTTTTTGGCATCTTTATTTGAGCCAGTAAATCACGCTTTATCTCTCTATCGGTTGCTGGCAGATCCTTGCTCCACCTCGGTCTTCCAGTTTCACCCTGGGTTTCTGGTTGCTCTTTGTGCATAGAAGCAAGAAATGGTGTGAGCGGGGCAGCATCACGGGACAGAGCTGCTCCTATCACTGGCTTTTAAGGACCAGTGTGAAGACAATTCTCTGCTTTTAGCCGTTAGGAAAAAGCAGGAGAATTGAGACGCATTATGTCTCTGGTTCTGCTCAATTTGTTGCTTATAACTTGTGTATCTATTAAAAAAAATTTTTTCCCTCCAAGATGCAAAAATGTTCATAGCTTTGTGGATTAATTTGATTTCTCTTAAGAGTTTTGCTTATGAAGACATTGCTGGGGTTGTAGGAACGAGGTGTTTGTTGCCATCTCAGAGACTGGAGAATTAAAGTCCTCCAGCTTAGAGGAGCAGAACTCCTTAAACACAGTATATGCTTTAAATTCACAAGTACTGCAGCCTGAGAGAAATCATGTTTAGAGCAGGGCATCCATTTGTGTGTTTTAAGACCCATTCATGGATTATTGTTCTTTGAGCTGTCTTTTTTTTCAGTCTTTGTTTGTTTGCATTTTCTGATTGATGCATCTTTTTTTCCAGTCTTTGTTTGCATTTTCTGATTGATGCAATAAAGGAGATAGCTTTCAGTAATAAAATAAACTTTCATTTTCATCATAAACTTTGCCACTTGTATGGGCTATTTCACACCCTCTTGAGACACCTGGCGTAGGTTTAAGTACAGATTGCTGTACTGTGAACTTCTGCTTTGAGGTATTTTGAATTTTCTCAGAATTCTCCAGTCTTTGTTTGCATTTTCTGATTGATGCAATAAAGGAGATAGCTTTCAGTAATAAAATAAACTTTCATTTTCATCATAAACTTTGCCACTTGTATGGGCTATTTCACACCCTCTTGAGACACCTGGCGTAGGTTTAAGTACAGATTGCTGTACTGTGAACTTCTGCTTTGAGGTATTTTGAATTTTCTCAGAATTCTGAGATTTTGCCCTCCCTGGAGGAAATGCACAGAGGGAAAGTATTTCCTCTCACAAACAAGCATGCGTTTGGTTCACGTGGTGGAAGGAAAGGATACAGATCTTGGAGTTCACCATTTCTGTCCTTAAAACATATTGTTTTAAATTAATTAAATATTCCATTTTCTGTTCATAAGATGTGCTGAGTATTGACTCTGGGGCCTTGCAGCTTGTTAGCAGCACTTACTTGTCCCAGTTGAAGCCGGGGGCAAAGTGCCCCTTATCTTTGACATCGCAGGAAAGTGGGTGCTTAAGCACGGCTCGGTAGCTGAAGGGCATGTGTCCCACTGAATTTTGAAAGCCATTTCAAAGTTGGATAAATACAGGTAGTTAGCTTACGGTGAGCTCCGTGTGGCTCTCACCACGGTGCCAGTGGTACTCGAACCAGCTCCTTTGAGCTCTCTCAGACGTGCTCACGTGGTCACTAATCCCATCAGTGATAGCGGACCGGACTTGGCATTAGAGGTTTTCTTGATGCCTTTTAATACACAAAAAGCAGCCATATCAACTCATGTCAAATGTTTAACTTGGTATCCCCTAAAACATAAATAGTTAATAGAAACAAGTTCATGATTTGGTAACAAATCCCCAGGAAAATGCCTTTTAAAAATGGGCTTTACCCAGACGTTTTCTACTTACAATGATCAGGCAACGGAGGAGTTATTTTTGGAAAAGGAAATGCATGCAGCCCAGAATTTAGTCTCCCTGAAGAATTTCATTTCAAGTATGCGCACGCATTCCAAAAATGTCTGTGGTGATTTCTTTTTAAATAGGTGGTTTAGTTGAAGATCAGTATGTCTGCATTTGAACAGGAGAAGTTTCAACTGTAGTTTTACATTTGCATTGCTCATCATGCAAGATGAGGTATAATAAGTTTTTATAAAATCCCTATCAGAAAGATCCCAGCATTTGCAGCATACAGTGCATGCGTCGGGCTTTGGCGGGAGCATCTGAGGGGATCGTCATATATGGAGAGTTGTCCCTGTGAGCAGAAAGACTGGGGCAAGAAATTGGTTGTGTATTTCAAGGAAAGTTATTTTTCTTGGATAGCAGTTCAAGACTCTTTTTTTTCCCCGAACATTTCCATTAGTTGAAGGGTACATAAATTAAGCGCTGCGAAGCAATCCTACTGACAGGACTGTCACTCAATTAGTATCAGTTATGCTGATTCCAGAATAAATCATAAACTTTTCTAGCCCTACTTAAGATGACAGTTTTCTGTTGGATTGTTTCCATTCACCTCCAACTTTGGCTTTGGTTATGTGCTGTTCTGGAGACCCTTTTCCTATCAGTATCTGTGACCTGACCCTCTTGAGCTATATTATATCATTCCATTTTGACACCTTTTATCAAACTTTAATGAAATGACCCAGGCAAACAAATTGTCATTAAACTTTCCATCACTTTGTCCCTTGGTATCGTCTTTTATAAATTGGACAGCAAATGTTGTATTGATCTTCTCGTTCTTGCAGCTGAACTTGAAATGACCCAGACTGCTTGTTGTTTATGGCCTAGAGTTGCTTTTCCTTGACATTTCCATCCACAGCATGACATCTCTTTTGTTTTTCTTTCTTTCTTGTGGAGATGAATGAACAAGACATACAGTATCGAGACATCCTCGGTCATGGCAATGGAGGCACGGTCTACAAGTGAGTGTTGAATTTCACTTTAAATTTTTGAAATAAAATTTAACAGCTCTTTTTTTTTTCAACCCTTCCTGTTTGTATTGAGACGTATGTGGGCCATTGTTGCTATGCAGAGAAGATGATAAAGGAAATTCTTAATACAAACTCCTTAAGAATTCTCTTTACATATTTACAAGGTATCTGCTCTTGGGTGCCGTGAGGGCTGGTGCATGTTTATTATCTTTTTAATGCTTAGCTTGGAATCCCTCCTGGGCAACAAGTTAATGGTTCACAAGTGGAACTTGAAACGTCCTGGAGCATAATGAGTTGCCTTCAGTGTTTGCAATGCCATTATTATTGCTGACTCGCCACGCCCTTTGCTAGCCCAGGACGGAGAACGACACCAGTCGGATGTGATGGCACCGTTGTCCTGCCTCTCTCTAGCAAGTCAGAATTACTAAATACCCCTTTCACTGTCACAGTGACTTCCCTCCCTTACGAGCGGCTTCATGCATAGGCTGATGAATATATTAAATGATAAACTCCCCCAAATTTTGGTAGCGAAGCTTATACCCTGCAGCCAGTATTAATTTTAATATTGTAAAGATTATAATAGCAGAGATATAGTTTTCTCGACAGGAAAGTCTTTCTCATGCATAGTGCAAAGTTTAAACTACATAATGTAATATCTGGTACTTAATAGTCTGCAGTGGTGTATGAAAAATATTCCACTAGGAATTAAGAAATCCATACTTTGTAAGAAAGCCCTGAGGGAGTAATAAAGGTTTCCTCCAGAGAGCTATTTACCATATACAGTAACCCAGCATCCCATTATGATTTTGTTTATACCTTAGACATTTTAACTTTGATATTAACATCTTCTTTGAAATGTTTTAAAAGCTACGGTGCATTTAGTTTGGTTTCTAATTGGCTGCCAACATTGCCAAACGACTCTCCTTGCGGAATGTGTAATGAAAATGGACTTCCAAATCCTTAAAGGAACAAATCCAGTCTTTGACTGGACTCTTCAGACATCATATTAGCCTCATAGATGGAACGTCCTTGAGAAGTCTCGTTCACATTGGAGGATATTCCTAGGCCAAGAAGCTTGCAGAAAGTGTTGTTTTCTTACTTTATAATAGGAAAGATTTGAGAGAGAGTGCTGAACTTTACAGCTCAGTCAATGCCTTCTTGGTGTTTTCTGATTTAGAGAAGGTTTCTTCCCAGTGCAGGCTCCGGGAGTGGGTGTAGGTGGGAGAAGCATCACAAAGGAGGGCCACGCGCTCCAGTCCCTGTGGAAGGCACCTGGGGCACAGTCCCTTCCTTGAGCACAAGGAATATCCCACAAAGCGAGGGAACCCATGGATGTCATTGTTACCCAGTTCTGGGTCTTGTTCTCCAGGGAAGTAGCTGAAATACTGAGTTAGCAATGCAAAATCATGAGCAGCATAAAAAGGGCCGTACAAAGTGGTACCAAGTCACTCCCACTCGTCCTGTGTCTAATAGTGGCCAAGGTCTAAGGAATGTAAACCAAGGCAGGTGGCCTTGTACTTCGCTGATCTTTTTGCTGTGAGGATCTGCTGAACTTATGGTCCGTGTGTCAACCTGCGTCTGCCCTACCCGAAAGGAGCGGCTGTATCCCGCGTTTGCCGTGCGTGCATAGTCTGTACGGTGGTTGGGCGCTTCTGGGAGCGGGAGGCGGTGTAAGAACGGCTCGTCGTTTTACAGTGTCGCCACACTCATAGTATGTATTCCACGTTTCTGAAAATTCACGTGGGAACTTTGGATAGAATGCTGTGTAAAGCCAAACCTGCACCTTTTGAGTTCTTTCTGCGTGTCTGAAGGGCCTAGTTACATCCCTGCTTTCCGTTTAATGTTTTCACACAAACGGTTTTCTCGTGTGACTGCTGCTCTGGTAGGAGCCTGCAGGAGGGATGGAGGAAGAGAGATGTGAACATTCAAGGCGTGGAGGGTAGTAGCACAGGAGGGAATGCATAATACTTCTGGCCACTTCTCCTGCGTTGACTTGCTGCATTCTGGGGGCTGATGCCATGATCTGCTTCCTAAAGTGGCCGAGCGTTGCGTTTTCCTGCAGTTTGGGAAAGTAGAATGTTTCACCTGTAAAAACATGAGCCCTCTGCTCTATTTGGGAAATATTTCTATCTCTTTTCTTTTTCTTGTGTTCACGTTTTAAGTCAACCACTGCAGTGACTTACTTTGCAGTATTTAGTGTGTCATTCTGCACTACTCCACCGTTTTCCACGTGTGTGTTTTACACGCTCCTGATGTTTGACTTTCTTTGCAATGCAAACAGTAGCAGAATATAAATAGGAATTATGGTTTTCCCCCCAAAACTGGCTTCTAGCCTTTGTGTTCCTCTCGGATCTTCCCAAATTTGTCTCTTGGTGTGTTGAAGAGTTGAACCAATTCACTCTTTCACCCCGGCAGAGCTGTTGCTGCAGGGAGCTGGCGGTCACCGTGCCACAGTGATGTGCTTTGGACAAAGCACGCAGAACTTCCTGCCGTGGAGCAGTCGCCCCTTCTCCCTCGCCAGAGGAGCATCTGTGCTGCACGAACCAATAAGAAATTGCAAAATGGAATACTTACAGGTAGCTGGATTGCACTAGTCAGAGATAGCAGCCCACATATATTTTATTCCAGTAAATCAATGAACATTTGTCAAATAAAATTAATTGCAAACGTTTGGCTGTTCTCCTCTTCCAGCATTCCGTGCTGTCGGCTCGTTTCAGAAGAGGCTGTGTGTAGTATTGATCTGAATCTAAAGAACGAGCGTGTCTGTGTGGTATCTTTCTTTTTTCCTTTCTTTAGCTCTTTATACTAAGTCATATCCATTACGGCAATGATGCATTATCAGCGTTCAGCAAACAAGATAGCGTGTCGCAGGTCGCTGAGCAAAAATTTTCAGCCTCTCTTTCCACGTGAATTCCCTACTATTGAAATAGTTTATTGAGATTGAAGTATTGATCACTTTTCATGCTAACCTTGGCTCACGGGGGCGAGGGGAGGTGGGTTTGTTCTCTGTGGAAGACGCTATGTTTAGTTAGAAAATGTATTTCATTTATTTGGGTTCTTTACAGCTGCTGCTGTTTTATTGCTTGGAGAAGAGGTATCTTAGCTTTATTTTTATGACAGTATAATTATACTTTAGAAATACACTTGATTACTGTGTGTAGCAAAATTGTTCCAGTATATTGGCTTGGCCAATATTGCTATACAAACAACTTTTCAGTCAATTGAGTCTGGTAAAAAATCAATACTTTATAGCAATATTTCTAGTGAGAACTTGCTGAATCTAAATGTTTTTCCTGTTCTAAAAAGAAGGGATTTTGTAGTTGACTGCCCATTTTTTTTCCCCTGCTTTTTGATACACTATTTTCTTAATTAAGGAGTGATAACAGTTAGGTATGGCAAAACCAGTTAATTATTCTTGTATTTTGATTGCTCATATATTGAAAAATATGTGAGAACATACAAATAATCCCAAACCATATATTCAAAAAGGTTCTTTGAATATACCAAGAATCCCAAAGCAAGAACTCTTCCACTGGTGGGGGCTTGATGAGCAGAGTGTGCCCTGTCTGGAGTAGAGACTGTCAAGGAAGGGATGAAATCTGCCCTAACTAAGATTGGAAGCACCCCAGTGTCTTTCTCCTCTGTCTGCCCGTTGTTGTAGGTAGCTTACATCGTTAACTGGGATTTCCACTTTCTGTGGGGTCTTAGAAGTCCAATTCTGTGAATTTTTGGCAACTCAGCTGCCGTTACTTTGTGGAGATTTGCACCTTTCCCGACAAGAGGGCCCTGAGGCTGTTACACTGGTACACATCTGACCTTCCAGCTCTGCAACAGGCTTTCTGTTTCATCAGCTATTTTATAGAAGCTGGTAGGATGGCGAATGCACAGTTTGGGCTGCTTCGTGGCAGAAGACGACATCTGCATGCCGATACATCTATTGACTTTACTTAAATTGCTTTTTCTGGAACAGATCGTTCACTGGTAGGTCCAAAAGGCATGTGTATTTTTAACTTAAGTATTATGAAGTAGAGGTATTTATCTCTGGGAGATAATTAGTCTGTGAAGTCTCTTCCCTCACATATCTAAAGTAGCACTATTTCCTTCCTTGACGTACAGCAAAAAGAATGTTTTTATCTTACGTCGTGTCTTTTGGTTGTGGCTTTGCAGTTGTAGCTAATGGGATGTGAGATGTTCAAGGAACTCTAGGAGGTGGTACAGCCTTGTGTGCGACTGGGATTTGTCTAAACGGGTGTTGTGTATGGTTAGTAAATCTTTGGGTTCTGTTAGAGGAGGCTCCAGCAGCAGCAAGCTGTAACGCTCTCTGTACTGAGATAACGTCCCGACGGTGCCCTAATTAGTCTGCGCAGCTACCTCGTATCTGGGAGAGAGGGAAGAAAAGGGAGAGTCGGTTATCATCTCAGCAGAATGCTGTTAAACCAGACGGCTTCACTTTAAGTTGAGTAATTGGGAGAGAAGTGGCTGTTGATGATGTACCGCTCGGAAGAATTGTATAGCTAGGGAAAATACGGGTAAATGCAGAAGCTTAATTTGTTTGAGCAATTTACTCGAGCACTTCTGCTGTTCGTTTGAGCTGTACGTTCCAGCATATGCCCGTTTCTGTATTCTCGATCTCAGCCAACCTTGGGGTGCCCCATTAGCACATTAACCACGGCGCATGGCAAGACAGCTGGGAAGTTGCGCTCTTGCGAGTGCGCCGCAGATCCTCCCTAACGTCAGCAGGGAAGAACGTTGTCAGTTCTGGAGGGAGGAAGCTGGAGGTGATTTAGCCGTGTTTGAGAGCGAGGGAGGTGATTCAGTTCCATTTGCTGGAATGGTGATGGAATAGCCAGAGCTTCATGGCCTTGAGTTTTGGCTCCGCAAGGTTTGCTCCTTCCGCCTTGTCCCGTGGCTCCTAATGCCATTAGGGTTAGGCTAACCCTATACTGGTGCTGTCATGAAGGAGCTCCCTTAAGGGTCTCTGCAGTCCAAAACTATTCTTTAAAAGCTGTAACTATGCACCTGAAATGTTGCAGGAAGCAACAATCTAAGCAGAGCTGTGGCCCTCCTCTGTTCATCCATTTCTGTCTGAATACGCAATGCAATAACAATATTTTGCTCCTCTCTAAAATACTTCCCTTCACAGACGATTGTGGCCCTTTTGCAAAGGCGGCTGGTGCCATCCCCAGCACATGGGAGGGGGTAGATGGAGACAGAGAGGGAATTGTCTTTCCCAAGGTAGCCAAGCAGCGTCAGATGCAGGAGCGGAGCCCACCTCCGCGGGATCCCAGCCCAGAGCGCTGCCAGCGACCCACACGTGTTTGGCAGATGAGCCTCCCTGGGAAGCACTCCCTGCTCACACTGTCCCAGCCTGGTGCTTGATGCAGCTCTGAAAATGGAAAATGAAAATGGAAAAAGGCAAGTTCCATGTTTTGGTTGGTGTTAGAACATCCCTGCGGCCGTGTGAAGTATGAAAATTTCATCTCCCTGCATTCTTGTGTTGCAGTTGTGGAGGTGTTTTCCTTTATTTCCTTTCTCAGACTGCATTCATTTTCTGTTTCTCTTGTTTTATTTTTAGTCACGCTGAAAAGCACTGGAACAGCAGTAGCTGGACCGAGTAAGAAACACCCCACCAAATTTCTGCAGATTATCGTGACAGTTTAAACAAGACTGACCAGTGATTGCTGTTCATTTGTTTCTTCTGACCCTGGCTATCACTTGCCTGCCTCATAAAATCTGTTATGCACAAAAGTGCATGAAATGAAGATAAAGTACCTCCTTCGAGTCTGACAAAAACCATTCCTTTGCAGAAGGGTAGCTGCAGTGAAAGTAAATAAATGAATGGACAGCAATCACAGCCTAGTTGATGAAACTGTTCAATTAAAGCACAGGCATTTACATGGTGTAATTTCCCTAAATTGCCAATGAGCCCCTTTAGACACAACCAGTGTTCAAATTGATTTCAGCATTGATTTTGGCTGAAGCTGATAAATTTCTGCTTGTTAGTTAAAGTAATTTTGCAGAAGACTTTGTACTGCAGTATTGAAGTGTTCATTTAGCTGATGGTTAAAAGAGGAGTTATTTACAGAGGGTTCTACTGTTGTTCTGAGATGGGACAATTCCCCGGTCATCTTTTTACTTTTAATTTTTACGCTGCAGTATACAATCAATAGGTTATTGAAACTGATTAAAATGTATCCCACCAGCTGCCTATGGCCGTTTAATTAGAAACTGGATGATTCTTAAATTAAAGTTGGTGTGTTGGCGTTGTATGCCTGTGGCTTGGAAGAGTAAGCGAATGGTAATCTTGAAAATTTGAGTTTGTTCTTGTTAGCAATGAGCAAGGCGGTGTGTGAGTGGCGTGCGGCTTGCTTTGCCCCTCGCCCCGGCGGGGGCAACGTCATCTGGTTCTGGATTCCAAATCACACTCCGTGTAGAATCGGTGGAATTGGCCACAGCCAGGCTATGCCAAGCTTGTAAGTGCTGACTGTTCCCTGACATAGAATACTTTCTCAAACAAGGCTTTTGCTTGTAGAAGTGAATGGGAGAAGATAAGGAGCAGGAGAACGTGTATTTTTGTAGGAACCCTTTTTCTGCTATTATGGTGCCAGTGTTGTGTTTCATACTCTCTCAGTTTGAGGTCTCTGTGAAGAACAGTGGCTGTAACGACACCAGTGATGTTGACATTGAGTTTTCCATTTCTTTTCACCCCAGATTCTTTGAAAATGCTCTCTCAAAATGCTAAAAATTAACGGTTCAGCTATCCGTTGGTCATCACAGGGATTAGGCAGCCCTACCCAGCTCTGACGTACAACCGCCTTCCCCTTACCATCACCACGGCTGTTTTAATGACAATGGTAAGGGGCAGTGCAAGAGGAGCAATGCCCAAAGCGCTTCTAGCATGTCGCTCCCCGTGATGGCATCTCAGTGCTGTCCAGTAGTGAACGGAGCAGGGTAGCTACCCTCACGGCGTTCATGCTCCTGGAGAAGAGCAAGCTCTCTACTTGAAACCAAACCACGATTAGAAGGAAAACGCTCTTTCAGCTGTTACAGTGAATACCTAGAAAACTTCTGCTGCTTGGCACAGTTCTGCTTTCTACTCTTGGTCGTTGCTGAATTACCGAAGAGCTCAGTTTGTCCTTGATAAGTGTTATGCTGTGAGTGTCATGAGCACATCTCTCGTGAACCAACGGTTTGATAATGCAGAAAATCCAGCTTTAGGTCTCCACAAGGAAACATTTTAGCATCTAAATTGCTGTCACCATAGGATGTGACGTACTTTTTGGCTCACTTAAATTTTGCTTCAAATTTCTTCCTGAAATTGTGATGTGTTTACTTTGTACTGGCAGGCTTTATGCTGTGTCAGATAATGCCTTTCCGTGTCAGTCTAAGCTTACGACTGCTCTGCTGTCTTCTGTCCTTTCAGCTAGTTTAAAGCCAGCAGCTGAAATATGTTACTGTGTCTGCATCTGATCTGCGTTGGTCCTGTGCTAGTGAGTGACCTGGGATTGGTGGTGGTGACATCGCAGCCAAGCAGTGTTGGTGCCAAGCCATCTCTGTCTTTACTCCTTCCTATCTATACAGGGCTGTGTGAGCAATGGGGACTGCATTGCAGGGGAATGGGTGCAAGGAGGAAGATGTAGAGTCCAGTTTTCAAAGGTTGACCCTGACTGTTTGGCTGCAGTGGAGAAGGAAGAGTCATATAAGTGGTAACAGATGGAAATAGGAGTAGGTTACAGCATGAAAGAGGTAAGGGATTCATTCTGCTGTGCTTAGGCTTGGATAGCAAACCGCCTCTCTCCCACAAAGATGGGTTAAGTGAGACATTTTGCTATCCAACATTTTCTTTATGCAGCTTCTAGTGCCAATTTTGCTCTTTTGAAAAGTTTAAAATTTAGATACAAGTATTTTTTGTTTATTTTCTAGTTTAACAACAAATCATTTTGCAGTCAGTACTCAAGCATCTGTAATGGGATTTTAGATGGAGGGGAGGTTGGCGTAGATTGCTGTTTGAACTAGCACAGTCCCCATAAAAGCTCCTTTTTACAACTGCTGTGCACTTTGGATTTCCTGTTTTAACAGCCAGAGAGTCAGGCTAATGTGTTTGTCTATTGCAGAAGGCAACAACTGTCAAAGTGTTTATTTCCTAGAAACAATTTGAATCTGTTTCTTTAGATGGCCATCGGAGTACGTGACAATTCTGTCATTAGACTGCCGGAGTCTGACCAGGAGCACGACGCGCAGTGGCAGTACTGGGGAAAAAAGAGGCGGAGGGGGAAAAAGAGAAAAAATTTAACAGTGAACCGAATCTGTGGGCGATTTGCTGCGTATAGTTTGCAGCTGGTGAGTGGCGTGTCATTCTGCAATGCATAACACTCAGAGAATTGTATTCATCCTGTGCGACACCGACACAGTCGTTTTGCTCTAGGTTATTTCTCAGAGGGCAGGAAAATGTTCAGGCTGACTTTGTTCTGTGCCCTTACACCTGAAGGTGCTGCTTGCCACAGCCATAGCTCTTTCTGTTAACTCTTTACCTCAAATCAGACTCCTAGGGCTTCCCTGTGTATGGTCGTTCCCGTTAGGAAACACTCTGCCTCGGTCCCCGAGACCTTTTGTGCGTGTCACTCCGCGGGTTGGGTGGGCAGGATGCCTGGAGACTTCCTCAGCAGCTCATCGCTGCAGTGCTACGGGTGAGCTGATACGGATACGGGGGAACGGGAGGGTATTTGCGATTCTTGCAGAGTGATGTCTTGATGTCTCTGACAAACGTGTAGAATGGATACAGACCAAGCGTGAAGCAGAAGGAGCTGTAGGAGAAAGGACCAGAAATACTTTTGGTTTTACTTTGTGGGCTCAGGTTGCCACCTGGGAAGTTCGTATTGGACACTGGGAGAAACCTCTTCCCAAGAGGGTGCGGCAGTGTAACAGGGCATGAGAGAGACGGGGAACTCCGTCCTTGGGGCTTTCGGCTCCACGCTGGACAAAGCTGCGCCGAGCTCACCCACGGCTGCAGCCCCTCTTCAGGGGGAGGCTGGTATGGATGGTGTGCAGAGGTGCCTTCTTTCAACTGCCTTTTCCTCTACTAAAAGCATCGTTGAGCGAATGACACGCCACCGGTTTTTGGGAGCCGGTAGAGCTACGGCAGACCTGAGCTTGCGGCTGTGGGTTTCTCCGGTACCTCGACTAGAGGGAAGCATTGCATCCCTGCGTCCTGCCGTCACGTTGCTGCTGTGCGGCACTGTCACTATATCATTTTGTCATGTTTGCTGAGGTTAGTTATATTTCGAGGAAGGGAAGGGACTGACTCATTGGCATAGCAGACAGGTCATGGCTTCCCCTTGAATCATTTGGTCTTGCCAAGGAATATCTTATTGATTAGAAATTGTTTCCATGGCTATTGGGGGAAAAACAGAAAGATGCGTCCTGATGGCCAGAGTGAACAGACGGGAAGCAGGGTCTTCTGCGTGGTGGGCTGCTGCAGGCTCCTCAGTGCTTTTATGCATCGGCGTTAGCAGCGTGATACAATAATTTTAATGAATTTATGCTTCTGTGAACAGGCTGCATTTATTTTGAGTTTTCAGAGAATAGTAAACCCCATTTGTAGTAGAAAGTAGTTATATATGCTAGGGAAAGGTGCTTGAGAAAGCTGAAGCATGCTCAGTCTGCGCTTCTGATGTGACCATCCTTGAGTCACTCGTATGTGGGCAAATGCATTACAATTAAAACCAAATTGAAAACTGCTGTTTCTCTTGAGTGCCTGCATGTTCAAACCTGAAGTTAGTTCTTCACTTCCCCTGGAAGAAACCCCAGCAAGTGACGCGGCTCCCCTCTGTACTTCTGGTAAAATTTCTCACAAGAGGAATGGAAAATTGTTGCCTTAGCAAGTTGAAAGAGGGAGATCTGTTTGTTTGTTTGTTTGACACCTAAGCTATTCATTAAGAAGCTCGTGCACGTTCTGTTTAGTTGGTTTCGTTTGTTTTACTTGTGGAACGCGCTGTATTCTGTGTGAAGTCGTTAGCATTAAACATTAGGATGGGCCATGGTTTATTCCATAAAGAGGCTTGAGCCAAATCACTTTCTCCTCTGGTTTTCTTTGCAGCAGACCTCAGGAAGAACACAGCAGGCAGTGCGAAATCCAGCTGCCTTTATTTTTTCCCTTGTCTTTTTAAACCAGAAACCAGCTGCTTCCGACGCTTTCCTTTTTTAATTTGCTTTCCTGTAGAAACACTTAAATATGGGGGGAGAGATGCTTGCCAGTTCCCCCAAAGCCCTATTCTAGTTTTCCATGGTATCGATTTTTATTTTCTGCAACACCGGGGATGCACACACCCTACTCCGCAGCCCACCGGAAGTTTTTCCGGCTTAGCTGGAGGCTTTGTTCGAGCAGCGCACGCTTGCTCACACGCTTGCTCACACCGTCTTTCTTACTCCCCAGAATAACCCAGCTTTTCCGCGGAGCTGGGCGAGCTGCCTTGGGCAGTGCTCCCAGGGGGACACTGGATTTTCAGAGGAGGGGAGGCAAAATTATGCTAAAGGACTTGGCTCGCGTGGTCCCTCCAGGGTTTTAAATGTCTAGGGATATGGTTAATAGTCAAGGTTAATAAAATATTTGACACAACTGTGCAGATCTTGCTTAGAACTGTTCACTGTAGGGGGTGCAGGGGGCTTGGGATGACGAATTCTAGTGGGAATGTGAAGGCAGAGGTTTAAATTTCTTCTTCCCGGTGGGAATGTTTGGGAACGCGCGGTGGGTGAAGTCTGCCTCTCCTTTTCTTACCCGGCGTGCGGCAGCGTTAAGCCCACCTCTCTGCATGGCGTGCCCTGCGTGTTCACTACAACTTCCCAAAGGGAGGTGTCAGCTGCGCCCCCGTCTCGCGTTATCCCGGTGTGCTTGGGCAGGAAGGGAGCCCCCAGAATGCACCTTCTCCCTGTCTAGCTTCCAGCTTTCTTGGAGCTTCTGTTGCTGGAATATGGTTGTTCAGAGGAGGTCTGCAAGTTGGTGCTTCCTTTTCTCCATCCTCCCTGAGGATTTCTTCCTTCTTTTGTGAAATCTGTAAAAGTCTTGTTGAGAGGATTATCAGTCTGAGTTGTTAAAACTTAGTTTTAATTCAGCAGCAGTCTCTTAACTTGGTCCCTGCCCCAGGTACCGCTAATACTGAGGGTGCACTTCTTCCTACGTCTTGTTCGTCACCTGTCTCCTCATCTGGTGATTACCAAATTGGTTCCTCAGTCGAGAGCAGAGTTTGTCCCACACCTGAATTGGGCATAGGAACTAAAATATAGGTCTCAGCATCAAGAAAGAACAGTTTGCTTGCATGAAGAATTTTCATTTTCTGAGGAAAACTAATACCAATTATTTCCGTGTAACCTGGATATATTCCGAGACCAAGATGCCATTTTCAACCACTAGCCTTTACCGTTCCCTTTGAAGATGTCACCGGAGATCAGCTTCATACCTACCACTTTTTGTACAATTTTGTCATCTTACAGGCACACGGCAACTATTTTAAGTCAAGCTGTGGTGAATTTCAAAAGAATGCATCATCCTGAAAGATTGGTACCCCAAAATGGATTTCTGAACTCTGCTTTTTTCTTTTCTTTTTGTTTTTATAATGACTTTAATCATTATCCTCAGCCTAAAAATGCTGTGGCTTCAGTAGCTAACAACTGTCTATTTTAAAATGCAATAAAAAATTAGTTGGGTGCAGGATTCTGGTATTACAGTCTATTCATGTGTAGAAATTGGGCACCAAATGAATTGCTGATTGCTGTTGTGTTTATTTTCCTACAGATTTATTAAAATATTGTGTTAATACTTTTCACTATAAGCCTAAAAAGTATTCTGGTGGTGGAGAAAGTTGTTACTAAAATGGTCATTAATCTCATAGCATTTCCAGTCGTTTGCATTTAAAATAAGAAAACGTCAGGTTTGTGGTAGATGCAGTTTTTCAACGAACCTGGGCGGGATCTGGATCAGGCCCTGCATAAGAATATATTCTTAATTTGTTGTCCCAGTAACTTTTTAAAACTTGGGGCTGCAGAGATTGGTACGCACTGTCCCTTCGCTCTCTCCTAGCAATGAATGATGTATAGCCACCGATTCTCAGTCGTCTGTTACAGCTTTTGCAGCGGGTCAAGAGCAAACCAAACCCCAACGAAAAAGAGCAGAAAAAGGACTTTGTTTTCCCTGAGCTGGTTTCTGCAAGGCATGAAATTCTGCCAATGTCAAAACAGGGTTTTCCTGGAATATTTTGCATTTCAATGCTTTTCATTTCTGCTCTTCACATTTGTCTTTAAGTAGTTCAGCAGCTATTTAGCAACTGTTTTCACTCCCCTTGCTTGTCTTTACTGTTAGGCACCGCTGAAGTGCGTTCCTAGCAGAGGAGCTGCTGCTGTAGCTGTTCATTAGGTGACATCGTTTGCCAGCCATCCTGGAAGATTTTTAAGCGTGTTCGCTGAAAACCGCAGCGTTTTGCAGCTTTGCTTCCCCTAATGATCTGGTTCTACGATGATGGGTTTGTTTACTTCCTTTTGGAGGTGACACTGGGATCGGTGAGAGTTGACCCTTGAGATGAGGCTTTGCATTACTTAGAGTATGAATATTAATTTAATCTCCTCCTAGAAATCCGTAGGCTTACTGATGGGTGCAGTAGGCACAAGAAGTATGTTTTTCTTCATGCTGTGCACATTATTCCATGGTTGGGTTTTTTTTTTTTAAGTGCATCCTTCTGAAGCTACATAAAGGTACTAAATCTTCAGGCTTTAGCTGTGCTGACTGCAACCAAAATGATCAATTCCAACTTAGTTCTACATAATATCTAACAAAAACGTTTTCCCAAAAAAAACGGGTAATTACTGTAGCAACTACAGACTAATTTGAAGTGTTAGCTGTTAATTAAAACACTACAGAGGTGTACGGTTGTCTTTTGGTGTAACCAAAGCTCCTATTCAAACTTCATTAATCACTTTACGGTTATTGTGTGGAGGAAGGGCCAGGACAATGGAGATGCCGGATCAGCCTGGAGTAAACAAATTCCTTTCCTCCCAGGTAGCATGCCATTTGCAGAGGCACTGGACACGCTGTACCCATGGGCATGGTATCTCCTTTGTGATCCAATTCTCAGCGATAATTAAATGTTAAATTGGTACTGTCAGTGCTCTGTAAACCAAACCAGGTATCTGCCCTCTGCTGGAAACTTAACCCAAACTTCCACGGATGAATTAGCGTGCATCATAATTAAATAATCAAGTCTTCCCTTTTAATTCACTTGGAAACAGGAGATCTCTCTTATGGAAAAAAGATCAGCTTTCTTGACAAGCTAATTAAGTTGCCAAACTGCCCGGCACAGCACATATTAAGCTAACAGACGCTAAGCATGCTATCTCAACCTGTTCATTTTCTTATCATTTCTGCCCATCTTAAGTCCATAATGTTTTGCCACTGTTGATTCATCCCTAGTTACAGCAGAGTTCATTTCCTCCGTCGGATTCCTTGGTTATGCATTCGTGTTGCACTGATATTAGCCAGCACTGATTTTTGGTGCGCCTTTTTAAATTCTGCTTGCTCCTAGAAAGTAACGCCGCTTGCTTACAGGAATCTTCATCTGTGGGTTATTAAATTAACAAGAAACTTCCAAGCCATTTACAGAAATTATACGAGCGCGCAGGGTTATAAACAAGGCGAAACAACAGTCTCGCCCTGTGCTACATGTGATTTTGCATGCAAAAAACCCCAACTATTAAAGCTTTTCTTCTTCAGTAATAATTGCTAAAGGTATAGAGTGGTTAAATATTATAATTCTTTAAAGTGAATGCCACATCTATGACATACTGTGCATACTATCGTAAATCATTATAAGACAGTAAAACTAGTGAAAAGGAAAACCTTTAATGGTTTTGGGTTTATGCAAAATTACATATGATTTTTAGTAGACCTTTTTTTCCCCCCCCTGCCTTTTCTTACGAGTTCATGGTTAGGAATGCACGAGTCATCATTAAATAGCTAGTTATAAATATCCTCAGAAATTAAGACAAACAGCTCTTGGAATATTTGGGAAAACTATTTTGGGTACATGTGAGCGTTCCGATGCTTTCTTACCTCACATGTGCACACACATGCTCATCTTAAACACAAATGCAGAACGTTCATTTCACCAATATTTTCTGAGGGCCCTTAGGATCCGATAAAGCATACCCGTCACTACCTGCTTTACTTCACTTTAATTGATACAGCTCTGTATCTTGCTGCCTGATTACCAAAAATACCCACAGGATTGGCAAATGTGTGATAAACCTTGTTTTACCTGAAGATCCTGAAGAATGGCTATATCATACCTTCGTTGCATTAACAGAACGTGTGAAAGCGGATGCATTTATAGTTGTAAGGTTGCTGTTACGCTGCACAACAGCCTTCAGTGTGTAGGTTTGATGTAAAACATGCAGATGTAAAAACCTGCTTAATTGGTTCCGTTGTGACGATACTCTCCTGATCGATTGTTTTCATCAGGCTGTCTGCAGAAATGCCGTATACAGTTGGTTTAGCGTAGAACGTGTTAGCTCCAAGTCATTTTGCTGGGAAATGAGTGTCTGCATGTTGCACGTATGTAGAAAGGTAATTTTATGTCATCTCAAGGTATTTAATTTTTCCCCTCACGCAGGGCACATCACGTCCCTAGTGGAAAAATACTCGCAGTAAAGGTAAGATATTACCGTAATTTTCTTCCTCTCTTTCTTTCTTTCTCTCCATTTTTTTCTTGACCTTGCTTTCCTTCCCCTCCCTCTGATTGTTAGACCTCAGTTTGTTTTACTGCATTAAAGTCCACATTGTTTATGCAGGGAAACTCCAGTCCATAAATTCAGTAATTCCCAGTGAGCTGTAGGGTTGCGTGGTCAGATAAATACCAGTCTTGCCTGCGAGTTCACTTAAAGCTGGAGTAAACCAGTAGCACAGCTCGGACAACAGTAAGACAACTGGTGTATTTAACATATTAAATTAGTAAATTAAATTAACACAGTTAATCTATAGAAAAACATTGAAATAAGTAATTTTCTCATTTATCAAACTCTTTATTTTGACTATTTTGTTAAAGCAGTAGAGACACTTGGAAAAGAAATTAATTGTTGCAGTCATACAATTCCAGTGAACAGTTTGGGATCTAAAAAGTATATTTAAAAAATACAATTTGTGGAACAGGTACTTAGAAAACTGTGAGATGGGCTTCTTGGCTCATTTCTTTTTTCCCCCCGATGTCTTTAATCATTAAATACTGGTGAAACTGAGTTAAACTGAAAGAAGGTGGAGTGGGGAGAGAAGGGCAAGAGAGAGAGTGATGGGAGCTGGTTGCTGCAAGCAGAACTGGTGTTAAATGGAATTTAAAGATGTGAGATTATGTTAAGACTTCAAATGAAGCATTTGTATTTACCAAGAAGTATGTACGTATCTGGGTAACTCGGATTTGGGCTCAGATTGTCTTGTGGTTCCAGTCAGATACCACTTACTAGAAGGAGACTCTGCCTGTGTTTTGGCCTTCCTGAGGTTCACATAAATAAATCCCTTCACCCCACTAGGAGAAAAGCAGAGGCTCACCGCTGGATTTGCAGCGGTTCTCTCCTCGTGGAAAATACGGAAATGGAAATAACGTCCAAATAACCTCTAGTTGCGTGGAATACAAATAGCGGTTGGAAAAGCTTTCCAAAAAGTCACTTTGAGAAAGTCCTTTCAAGTGGTATCCGTCATCCCTAAAGCTGCTATGAGCAGTTAGCCTAAGACAGGAATTCTCGGAGTCGTAATGGACACAAAAGTGCAGAAAATTTAATAATCGAAAATACTTTTTATTCCAATTTTCAAGATGGAACTAAAAAAGCTCTTCCCCTAAATCCTGGGGTTGTGTGAAGATGCTGCTCTTCCATGGGACCTACATCGCTTCCTCAAATAATGTTTGAGGATTCTCAGCATCATCTTCCGTGCCAGCCGCTGCTGTGGGTGCCCTCAGAACCTGCCTGCAGAGGAGCTGGAGCAAGAGAAAAATTGAACAGGCAGGAGGGGAAATGAGTTCACCCTTTGCAAGGTTAATTGAAATCACCTTCCCGTGGCAAAAAGCCTTTTCCCCCAGCAATTTCACCTCCTTGTTTCCTGTAGTGTCCAAGGGTTTGGTTAGTCCTGGTGGATAATTAGCATCCTGAAGATTTGGGAAACTGGGTTTTCGTGTAGATACCACTCATGGTGGCCCTGTCACTCTCCATTGTATTTTTTTAGCGTGAGTTGCATCGACGCGCGGGTGTTATCGTAGAGTAACACGCGTGCAAACTGGAGGTCAGGAAACCTGCTATGACAGTGATGGTGGCACCTCACCCTGTTGAATAAGTCACTTGACACACCTATGGCCCGGCACAGGCGGCAGTAAAAGGTGGGTGGTGACGCCAGCGCCCTGCCACGATGGTCACAAGGCTCCAGTGTTGGGACAGAGGATTACCACCCTAAAAGGGACATTGCTGGATGGACCTGTGAAAGCAGAGCCCTGCCTTTCTGCGGGCTTGTTTTGACCACAATATAGAGGTTTGGTCGGACCAGATAACGTTCTGAAAACCTGTCGATTAAAGCGCTTTCAGCTGGTAGTTAATCATGTATTGAACAGGAAAACAAACCAACGCTAATGCCTGTATCGCAGACCAAAGCTGTCCGTGTCCTTACATATTTTATGTAAACTTTGCAGCTAGATACTCTGAGCAGGATGTAATAGATTTTTCTAAGGGAACTTTTTTCTAATTAGAGGGAAAAATCCAAAGGAAAAATTTGAGCGTACGCTGCCTGGTTGCCATTCTTAACCTGCTTTCCGTTTCTCCTGCTCTTAAGCTAGCATTTAAATGGACCATTTGATTAATCATTTGTATACTGACTATAATACTCCCAAATTTCCTTTGAGTTGTACATACTGTAAAAGACAATTATGTCGCCACAGATTAAATAAGTGAATTAAAACAGAATAGCAGCTTAATTTGACCTGTGATTTTGCTCTCGTTCCCTTTAGTGGAACGTATGCCACTCCAGCAAATAGATGAAGTCATCCATGACAGCTTGTGATGAATTGCCGTATTTATACTGTATATTTTAATAGCCTCACACTAATTTAAATTGAGCACAGAGTAAATTATAATTCAGTCACTTGACTGCTTGTATTTAACTTGACAACTCATCCTTATTTGTCCTGGAGGTGTAGTGGAGAGCAGGGGAAATATGCTCAGGTATTCCTCTTTTTAAAATTAACCCTTTTCGCTTCAGACGTTGGGTATGTGGCGTTCACGCGCGTTACAAGCGTGCTCGTTCCAAAGGTGCCGTGTTGGAAAAGTTTGTTGTCCGACGTTACGTCTCACTTGCTTACCCGTGCTACAGCTGTGGAAGTTGCAGCCAAATCCTTATTCACAGCTTCTTCCTTGGCAGCAGTGGGTCTGAGGAGGTTGTGGGGTTTGTTGTTCCAGCCCACGTGGAACACCGTCAGCTCAATGTGTTCCGACAACTTGTTTCACCCGTACCGATTTCATTTTCTAAATAGGCTTGGAAATTTTCTACAATTATTACTCGGGGGATCACAAAAGTAGATGAAAGTGGTGCTGTATAGATACCTTTGTCCTCTTTCTGCCCTGTTGGCGTGGCAAGGTTTTGGTAGCAGGGGGGGCTGCAGGGGTGGCTTCTGTGAGAAGCTGCCTGAAGCTTCCCCTGCGTCGGATAGAGCCAATGCCACCTGGCTCCAAGACGGACCCACTGTTGGCCGAGACAGAGCCCATCAGCCATGGTGATAGCGCTGCTTGGATAACGTATTAAAATCTGGGAAGAGCAATTGGAGCTGGAGAAGTGAGAGCATTGTGAAAGCAACAACCCTGCAGACCCCCCGGGCAGTGGAGAAGGAGGGCAGGAGGTGCTCCAGAGGTTCCCCGGCAGCCCGTGGTGCAGCCCATGGTGAGGACGGCTGTGGCCTGCCGACACGGAGGAGGGTCGCAGAGGAGCAGAGACCCACCTGCAGCCCAGGAGGACCCCATGCTGGGGCAGGGGGATGCCTGAAGGAGGCTGTGCCCCCCTGGGCAGCCCGTGCTGGAGCAGGCTCCTGGCAGGAGCTGTGGCCCGTGGAGAGAGGAGCCCAGGCTGGAGCAGGTTTGCTGCAGGACTGGTGACCCCAGGGGGACGCAGGCTGGAGCAGGGGGCTCCTGAAGGACGGCACCCCATAGGGAGACATGCCGGAGCAGTTCGGGAAGAACTGTGTACTACTCCATAGTATCCTGAACACTTGAAAACAGGGAAGCTCTGCTTTTCCAGGTGATCCTCACTATTAGAATGCAGGGTCTGTATGTAATTATAGTTCATGCAAATCAGCCAGAGACCTTTCTTCATGCCAGGTCCTGGTTGATTGGATGTCAACGATATATTTGACGCTGATCATGCTAACTAGTCATTGTTCAGGTCGCTGAAGCCTTCACGGTGAACGAGGCAGGGAAATTTCTCACTCTGCATAGAATTTAGTATGATAAAATTTAATTTTAGGCTGTTGACAAGATTAAATTCTGTTAATACTCAATGGGAAAAAACGGATGGTATTCCAGCAAATTATTTTAAGTTTTTCACATTGGAAAAATGTAAGTGAATATTGTTGGCAAATGATTATTGATCTAGACAAGTGTGTTAAACGTTTCTTGGCAGCCCTGTATTACGCTTACAATTTAGTTTAGTGACAGCTTTTATAAATAACCCTAAAGCAAACTCTTCATAGTAACAGGTCATCGTGTTTTTCTCCTAGACAGATTTTGATACTGTAAAATGCACGTGTTTGGAAACGGTCTCTCCATATTTTGGTTCGTCAGCAGTATATGCAGCCTAAATATCTATTCTGCAAATTGGCTAGATTTTGTTTCCCTTCAGCTTAAAGTGTTAGACTGTGAAATACTGCGTGGTGGACAATTGAACCTGGCTGAACGCGTTTGGGGTCCATTTAGGTTTGTGTTGTTGTATGTAATAATGGGGTGTGCAGGTCTTTGAACAATCATGGCAAAGACCCGTTTGTTAAAGCTGACTTTCAGTGCTGGTTCTGTCGGAACCAATGTCCTTGCCAAGAGGGTCTGTGTTGAAAATTCACAATACTTAGAACTCCAGACAGCGCACCCCACCTTCACCACTGCACTTGGTACCTTAGTCCCGGTTAGCAGCCTGGCTCAGAATGATGGGCGACGAGGTGTGGATGAAGGAAGCAGCGGAGGAGCATCCCAGCGAGTGGCTGAGCACTAGTCAGGTCGTTCTGTAGTTGTTTTGAGGAATGCTTTGGCGGTGCTTACGCGGTACTGCGGTACGGGTTCAGCCCTTAGCGCTTACATCGGCACATTCAGCAGGGCCTGCCGGCCTCACGGCCTTCCCGGTCGTCTGGGTCTTATTTTGAGTCACTCGCTTTTTCTAATCACATGTCTGCTTTTTGTGTTTTAGGTCATACCCTTAGATATAACACTGGAACTCCAGAAGCAGATAATGTCGGAGTTAGAAATTCTTTATAAGGTATATAGATTTTCTCATTTTCATTGTTCTGCCTTACAATCTTCTTACAGCAAATTTTAAACAAGGCTTCTCTTTCTCCTTTCTTTTTCCAGTGTGACTCATCATATATCATAGGATTTTATGGTGCTTTTTTTGTAGAAAACAGAATTTCATTGTGTACAGAGTTCATGGATGGTGAGTTGTGCATCTAGCGCCTTTTGATTGCTAAGTGTGTAATGGGAAAATCGTCTAAAGATGTGCTTTTCCAGAATGGAGCAAAATGCAGTAGTGTGATCTGAAAATGTAAAGTATTAATTACTTTGCAGGTAGTTTTTTTAAAAACCACAGGCTAGTGCTGGGATTGTGTTCTCTTCTCCATGGTATGCTGTATTTTCCCAAATGTAATGTTGCTTACTTTTATTGAAAATGTAAATAGAACAGAAATAACTGCTAGCTTAATTTGTGGTTTGATATTGGAGTCTTCCATACAATCTGTCCTCGCTGACAAAACAGCTGTTCCTCACTTTTACTGTTTTGATAGCCAAAACAGATTTTCTTTTAAAGAAATCTATTAACCCAATGTCCTATGTGCTTTCAGTGGAAATCGTCTCTTAATTGCAAGAGAAGGAATTATTTCCTAACGCAGCTGTTTAGCGCTGCTGCGTTGAGTTCCTTTTTGAGTGTACTCTTGTTTCTCCCAGTACGTATCTTCAGACCACCGGTATCCCCCTCCCCACCATCCGATGCCGCTGTCATTATGGGGATGTACTAGTGCTTGGCTTTGAAATCTTGTGCGGCGTGGCGTTCTTGAAGAAAAGGCAGAAGTGTACTGGTTACACGAATTCATAATCATTGCTGCCCTCTGTGTGTCAATTCTGAGGGTCTCACAACAGATGCAGTCCCCTCGTGTCTTGTGCACAAGAACCCCCTTCGCAGCGCTCAACTTCTAACATCACGTTGTTGTTACACACAACAGTCTCTTCTCTCATGAGCCAGCATTTTATGCCCTATCCCGGTTTTTGACAATGGTTCAGTTAAGCTGGATATAAAGAAGTGAGGATCTCGCAAATAATTTGCTGTGGAGGGAAGGCTTTCTGGCAGGAAAAATTTCCAAAGCCAAACGTATACCATTAAGCATCGTTGAGTAGCTTCTTTCTTTCTGATGGGGACCGCGGATAAAGCCCTTCAGGGTTTTATGGTGCATTTTGTTTTCTCCCTGTTAAAATGGTCTGTTATTACTGTTATTTCTCTCTTTTTGCACTTACTACCTCTGCCCAGTGATCATTGTGCCCCATTTCTGAGCATGAGTATTCTTTCAGATTTTCTGTATTTGATGAAAACTATTATATTTATTGAACCAAGGCCACAAGTTACGTTCTTCACTGTTCCCACGCTGTGTGGCCATTAGCCATTTCTCTGCTCTGTCCTTGCAGTTGCACTCAAGACTTGCAAGCCCGTGTTAAGCAGCAGTCACATGCAGTAAGGAAGCATCTGCTCACGCCGAAACACGCATCTGCCTGGAGTATGCGTGCCCCTACTAACTCAGAGATACTTTAAAAAATGACGGCCATAAATGCTCGCAGGTCTGAATTCCTGTCCGAAAATATTTAAGCCTTTAGGGTATGCATCCCTCATGCTGTTGCACAACCGTGCTGTTTACTGACCATGCACAAATTACTTGGAATTATACTGGAGCTGACCTCTGCTCTGCCTCATGGTGTGCGCTCCTTCTGGCAGAAAGCAACAGCGATCGTTTAAAGGAAGAACAAAATGCAAATAAAGGGACCTTGCCTTTTTTTTTTTCCCCTCCAGACCTTTAATTTTGATGCGTAAGGATGCAGGTAAAGACAAGAAAAAATAATTTCTTATCCTGCAGATGAACAGCTTTAACCTTGACAGATTTTTAGCCCTTTTGACTGTCTCAGGCCAGTTTGTGGTATTTCCTGAATCCATATCCCATGACTCTGCCCGGTTTTATCCTGTACCATATTCCAAAACATAGGTGTTTCCCGTATGAATTACCTAGATACAGGTGGATCCGCATCTTCTGGGATAGTCATGACTCAAGGAGAAGGTGCACATACAGAAAGAACCATATTGGCTCTTTCCAGGCACCGGCAGGCAGGAGAAAGCCAAGTAACTCCAGCTCTGCAAATATCAACCCACGGAGGTTGAATTGACCTGCATCACCCTCACACCGGCCAGTTGATCTTAAAGAGCAACAGAGATGTGAAATGGGGCTTTCTATTCTTTCCACGTTTATATTTACACTAAAGACCATGTTCTCGTAAATAAAGATGGTGAGATGCACTATTGCATTTCACTTATGTTGTTGCTGCTTTGCCTTGAACCGCTGAACACCCCATTAAACTTCCCTTAAAAGCAGCGAGAAGTGCAGGTTATCAGGCTGTACCTGGGTGTCTGCACATAGATGTGGGAGCTGACCTTATATATTTGGGTTTGGAAACGTTGTCCGCCGCAGAATTTTCTTTTCCCCATAGAAAAATGGCAAATTTCCCTGATTGTTTGCAAAACGATACTTTCCTTCATTTTTCAAACAGCCCAACCTTTAGTGACATTTTTAATAGCAAGAATTAGCAGTGTGGCATATGAATATAGGGTTTTTTTTAAATAGTGGGTTTACTTTTAAAACTGAGGTTGATTATAATCCACATGCAATGTGAACTATAGAAGTTGAAAGATTAAACTTAATGAAGGGGTAGTTTCAAATGTCTGGAATCAAAGCAATGTTAGCAAAGGCAAACTCATCCTGTGTTTCTGACACTAGACACGATGAGAATCCAGGGATAACGACCACCACCACCAAACCCCACTCATTAGAATAAGAAATGTAGTATAAAGAAGAGCTATTGTATAATTAAGGCTGAAATAAGGACCTTGTGACTTCTTTGGATTGTAGCATTTCAGAATGAATGGGTTTTACTTTAGAAAACTGAACCATAAGCAAAGTCCAAGGTGTAGTTTCCGTAATTGCTGAGTGTTGGGCTAACTCTTTTCCCAGTGGTGTCATCAGTAAAATCCATATCCTACACTGAGAGCAGTTAGATCGGTGTTGAGCGCGTCTGAGAACCTCAAGCCTTGACTAAGGCTCATGCAAGCTCAGAGTGATAGTGCTCTGCCTGTAATTTGCTTGTCCTTTTTTTTTTTTTTGGCTATACTGCATGGATATTTTTATTTCTTAATTTTAAATTTGCTTTCTTGCCCAAGGATTTGTGTTTCACCCCACGGCCATTTTGAATACTGGTTTGGCCATGAATCTTCTATGTGGAAGATAAGGGAACAATCCTTCCCAGTCCCTTGGGAATTAGGGGAATTAGATTTCTCGCTTCCCAGGAGCTCCTTGTCTTTCATTTTCAGACACTGGTGTGAACACAGAGTGCCACTCTTACCCAAACTCTCACTGGTTTGATCATCAGGAGGAAACAGCTTTAAGCATAATGTCAGATACCCTGTGATGCTCGCGCCAGGTTTTGGGGACAAGGGTTAGGATGCCTTGGACTTTGTTATTCCAGAGGAATTGCTCCAAGCCTGGTGGTTGTGAGTTCTCCAGTTTCGATAATCTGTCCCGTGACTGGGAGGTTTTCTAAAAGGAGTTTGAGTATTAATGCTGCAAGCAGAAATAAGTAACGTGGGTGAAGAGAGACCTGAGTACTGCTTCGTGTGTTTATTCCAAGTTTGTTAGATTTTTAAGGTCAGTTATTTCTGACACAGTTATCATTATATCATTGATGGCATTCTTATTAATAACCAAGGCCTAGAAAACCCTTGTGACTTCAAATCTAGGGCAGTATTTCATTTTGTATTACCTAAACACATTTTGTTTGTCCCTGCAGGGGGTTCTTTGGATGTTTATAGAAAAATCCCCGAACACGTGCTTGGAAGAATAGCAGTAGCTGTAAGTACTTTTTTGTCTTTCAGTTTTTGATTGTGTGTGTAACGCATCTCTGGTTTGAGTGCACGTGTCCCCTTGGGACAGTGAGTCATCTCCGGGATCCGTGTCCTCGTTGTGTCTGTCTAAAAGGGAAAGTCTTTCCTACCTCCTGCTCCTCCTGGCTGTCTTGTGTGCACAAGGACACCGGGGTTGAGGACACCTCCCTTTTGAATGACCAACACCTGAGTTGCCCGGGGCTCAAGAAATGTAAAAGGATGTGATGAATTGAATAGGATAAGAGAAAAAAAAAATTAAGAATTTGCTGGAGAACTGTGTGGTTGTGTTTCTTTGGATCAACCCTTGTAGGATGGAGCAGTCCTTAATCGCCTTTATTTAGCCTTTACGTTCTCCTGTGCTATATGATTCCTTTAAAAAGGGATTCAGAAGCGCTGTCCTAGCCCTTGCGGTGATCCCGCGTCTGCTGCCTCTGCTGATTCTCCTGTGTAATTTCCGTTCTAACTGTCCTCATTCTCTATGAAGTAACTCAATTAGATTTGCTTCCCAGGTTGAAAAATCAAGCCAGTTCCTGTTATCAAAATGCAACGGCAGAACACATTTTCCGTCTTTCCCTGTGGCAGATGTACTCCTTAAGGCAGATAAGGAGGAGGCTGAAGTTTTTATTTGGTGCAAGCCAGGCCTGACAAAGGCTGCCTGGGGCCAAGCTGCTCTCGTCCCTGTGCTGGGACCCTTCACACGTGAGCAGACACGGCTCAAGACCTGATAGTTGTTTTAGGGGAAGTGAGCAGGGAGCTGCTCTGTGATTTGGGAAGAACTATCCGTCCCCAGTGTCTACTCAGTTCGGTGGCAGAGTGCTTACAGCGGGATCCTTAGAGCTCCTGGTAGCCCATGACTGTGTCTCAGCAGCATTCAGGGACTTTGCATTGCTGGAAATTCACTGGCCACAATTGAAAACTTGGATTACAGAACAAAAATAGGTAAACGAAAAGTTCTGTACTTCGCCATAGCTGAACCCAGGGTAAATGAACAATGTCTTAATGGATTTCGCAAGGGAGAGAGATACTGCTAAACAATTGCTAAATATAAGGAATACTTTGATAACTTAAGCAGTTTAAAGCATAACAAAGTTATTCTATCATGTGCCACTTAATTAAGTGCTGGGTTTTCACATTCATTATACATCAAGCTGACAATTTAAATCCTTTAATCCAACACAGGCAGCTATTTAGTCTCTGTTCATTGTAATTCACAGCTCTACTTTCTCTTAATTTGTGTGGCCTGCCCAGGGTGATGAACATCCTTCTCTGATGCCGTTTCCTCTAAGTAGCTTCAAATCTTCTCATTATATAGCCTAGCAGTTTCTTATGGAATTTGAATGCTTTTCACCTTTAGTTCAGAGTAAAAACGTTTCATCTCTTCTTCCCTATGGAGCAATGAATGATAAGTTGCTCACGATGTCCTCATATTCCTGAGGCTAATAGGATGTGTGTAGTCTAGTAGTACTGGGATGGGCCTTCAAGCATTTCTTTAGATGCTTCTTCCTTCTTCTTTTCCTCATCTCACTTTGTGTTGTGTACTTAACACATCCACTCTAACTTAGCTTATGGGCTGGTTTGCGCTGGGGTAGAGTTAATTTTCTTCACAGTAGCTGCTGTGGGGCTGTGTTTTGGATCTGGGCTGGAAACAGTGTTGATAACACAGGGATGTTTCAGTTACTGCTGAGCGGTGCTTACGCAGAGTCGAGGCCTTTTCTGCTCCCCACCCCACCAGCGAGTGGGCCGGGGGGGCACAAAGAGATTGGGAGGGGGGA
>NW_010267484.1:39286-42433 GCF_000690775.1 Eurypyga helias
TAAAGATGGGGAAAGAAGAAGGAAAGGGGGGGGGGCATTCAGAGCGATGGCGTTTGTCTTCCCAAGTCACTGTTCTGCGTGACGGAGCCCTGCTTTCCTGGGGATGGCTGAACCACAGCCTGCCAATGGGAACTGGGGAATGAATTCCTTGTTTTGCTTTGCTTGTGTGTGCAGCTTTTGCTTTTCCTATTCAACTGCCTTTATCTCAACCCATGAGTTTTCTCACTTTTACTCTGCCCATTCTCTCCCCTGTCCCACCGCAGGGGAGTGAGCAAGCGGCTGTGTGGTGCTGAGTTTTACCCGGTTGGGTTAAAACCATGGCACCTTGTCATTTCCTTACTTCCTTTTGTCTCTTCTCTCCCCCATCCTCCCCAGCCCACCTGGCTTGGTATTCTGCAGGTGTTCTCTTCCCATTTTTCACTTATCCATAACAGTGGTGCTTCAGGTCCATGTTTTATGTCTTGATATGTCTGGTTTCTTTGTTCACCTGCAGGGTCACCTCTTTACAAATCTGTTAGTTAGTGAGCGTGACTCCCTGACATGGACGGTGAGCTGATGCTTAACTTTTTCTAGTTATTTTATTTGCTGCTTTAGCAACCTTTGGGGTGCCCACTGCAGTGCAGGAGGTCAGTAAAGAGGTGAAAAAAGAGCAGGTGCCTTCAGAGAAGGAACTCGCCCCTTTCTTCTGCTTCTCCATAACAGAAGGTGTGCGCTGAGGCTGAACCGGCACTGGCAGCATCCTCTGCCCTGGTGCTGATTTTTTGCTCGATTGCCATAGTAGGTTTGCTGGAAGGAGCCTTTGTTTTCTCTGTAATTTATCAGTGGCAGCAGGAAAGGCTCCTTAAACTCTTCACAAATGACTACCCTGCACCTTGGTGCCTGACACTTCAGTAGAGCCCAGCAGCCCGTTTTGTGTGTTGGGGCACCTTTTTGCCAGGTGCTATACACAGTCACCATAATCCCCACCCCGAACAGCTTGGGAAGATTACCCAAAGCCTGGAGGATTTCTGTTCATGTACTGATGAGAAGGAGAATGTCAAACAAAAGCTGGAGCTGGGATGGATGGAGATGGATTCTGTGGACAAAATCTGGAGCTTCCCTAGTCTCTTTTTTTCCAGTCTGTATGTTTTCTTTCTACCTTCCTTGCACATGTACACAGAGTCATTTGTCTTTACTCTCCGGAGACGTGTACAGTGCATTGGTCTATTGAAGCTGCTTAATAATACGTGTGACCTGCACATCTGTTAATTAGACTGCCCTTTTTTCATATCTGTAGAAATTTTTAGGTGAAACCGTTTCCAGATGAAAATGATGGAGGCATTTACAGACATTTAGCAGCATTCCAGCTTGATGATTTCCTTGTTTTCTTTCTTGTTACATCCAAATTTGATCGCCGTATTGGTCTATTGAAGCTGCTTAATAATACGTGTGACCTGCACATCTGTTAATTAGACTGCCCTTTTTTCATATCTGTAGAAATTTTTAGGTGAAACCGTTTCCAGATGAAAATGATGGAGGCATTTACAGACATTTAGCAGCATTCCAGCTTGATGATTTCCTTGTTTTCTTTCTTGTTACATCCAAATTTGATCGCCGTGATAGAACAAGCTCTGTGTCCGCTCAGCGCGACACGGCAAAGGGAGCACGTTGCCCCTGCGCTTCGCTTGCTCAGTTAAACACGGTGTTGGACTCAAGGTCATTTCCTCGCACTCTCTGAGCTCCACAGGCTGGTGCTGAGCTACCTGAGAGACATCCCTTTCTTGACAACCCTGACTTCCTGTAGCCAAAAGGATAGGACGACGTTGCTGCTCGTTTCTCACTCGATTCCTTGAAATACTGCTGTAAATTACTAACAGATACCTGCAGCACACTGCTTTGGGGCATGAATGGTACTTGCTTTCTTGCACACTCTCGTCCCAGTCGAGACTTTATCATGATTTGGCAGGAACCAGAGGAGAGTTTTGTCTGCTGAGACAATCAGACACTGTCTGATGACAGCATCTGCCGCTGTGTTTTTTCCGACGTGAACCCTTATCTGCGGAGAAGTAGGCTGGGTATCACAGTCACATGAAAATACGTAGTCTGTACACCACAACATTCTTTTGCATTCTTGTGACCCATTTCCCACTGAAGAAGTGGCCGCCGTGTAATTGTGATGGGCAGTCGTCTTTCCAGCTGAAATAGCAGGAAGGTATTGCCGAGTGCGATACTCAGTCGTTTTACTGAGGAGTAAAGAGCGGGGAGAAGGTTTGAAGCTGAAAATAAAGCAGGGCAGTGAAAAGAAATCCTTACAGGAGAACAGAATTGCCAGGCTGGGAGGGAAGCACTGTTTTTTCAGGGGAAGGATAAATTGATAAGGTAGGGTCTGCTGAGATTTGAGTCCCCAGGATCTCTGACTTCATCATTAAATTCATCCTGGTTGCCTGTATTAAACAGTGCCAACGAGAAGGGGCCGTCTCTCTTCTTTCTTGTGTCCCTTACTTGTGCAAAGGACTGGTGTGTTTTTCCAAAGGTAAATTGTATCTTGGGAACCCCAAATCGGTGTTGTGGTCGCTCCTGTTTTCACACTGATGTGTACTTAGGTGGGTCTGCCGATGTGAAATCTGTTCTACCTTTGCTTGCCACTTCACACATTTATTTTCACTTCAATTTCTGAAGCAGTGACATTGTGCACTGTATTTTGAGCACTAATGTTGATTGAAGTTCTCCCTGAAAGGATGTGCACTTGAACTGTCAAGAGAGTGAGTGATTGACAGCAGGTAGAAGTACTTTTTGTGTCAAGGCTTTGTCAAGTCATTGTTGTAAAACCTACTTTACTGAATACCAATAATTCCTGCTAGGGTGTTCAATCAAAAGATACCCTGTTCCAACACCATTTTAGAATAATATTTAATACTTAAAGTCCTTCCCTAATAGGCAAGTGTAAGGTAAGTGAGTAACAGTGCTTTACACTATGTTAGTCCATCCGGGGGGCTGCTGTGAGCATATTTGCAGCCCAGGATAAAGGGACAAACTCTTTTCATTCCTTTGTACACTGATGCTGAGAGAGCCTGAATGGAGAGTTTAATGCTGTGTCTTTCCTAACTGCTTGTTCAGCACACCTTCCATAACCAAGAGGCTTAAAAACTCACAGCTGTTGGGTTTTTT
>NW_010267484.1:42445-56921 GCF_000690775.1 Eurypyga helias
TTCCTTTTTTCTACAAATACATACTCTAAAATAAATTCTTTTACAATGATTTAAAATATTTTGAATAGTCTAAATATATGTTTAATAATCAAAGAAGCTTACTCAAAATCATTTTCGCCACTGGAAGAAGTTTGGGATGCTGCACTCCATTTATTTTTGCATCAACACTTATTTTTTCCCCCTTCTTCCTCTGTCAAAATGCTGTGTAAGTAGAATTCCCCAGTTTTGCCTTTTGAAAGGCTGACGTGAACAAGGCCACAGCGCTGGGCCTGCAAAATTTGAGGCCTTTTGTTACAGGTAATTACCATCTGAGGCCATGAGATAGTTGGGTATGGAGTGCGAGTTTAAGGTGGAGGAATTGCCACCTAGTGCGATTTACCGGGGATCGGGAATCGTTCTTTGCTTTACAAAAGAGATTCAGATTCCACCGGTGGTGTTTTTGGTTACAGAGTGAATTTTTAAAGGAGTTTCTAATCCAGTAGGAAGGCTGAAGATTACTATGCTGTCTGCTTTCAGGCTCTGTAATATTTTTAGCACTTCTGCTTGATCACTGTAACACAAGTAATTTCATTTCAGTCTACTCAGACGATGAAAAGAATGTAATGGTTTTGTCTGAAAAACTCATGCGACTTTACACACGTCAGAAATGCTTTATTGTTCTGCGGTGTCTCAGGAAAATGAATGAAATGTCATCTCAGGGATGGAAACTTTATAAAACCAATTTGCTGTATTAACAAAGCTGGCTGAGACAGTAGGGATGCTTTGGGTAAGGAGTAAGCAGTAGTGGAAATATGTTTGTTGCAACTTGTTAGTTCTCTGGGCTTGTAAAAGTAAATCTAGGGGAAAAATTACAGTGTTAAAAATGCAAGAAGTATTGGGGCTTAATTACTTTACAGGAAAAAAAAAAAAACCTGCAGGGAGGATAACGTGTAATACCCAACTGCTTTCCTAGAGGGTTGACTGAACATTTGTTTAATTTGGGACTATTATGATCATATTGTATGTAGAAAATAGAGTGGCAGTTGGATCCAGCGATGATCTTGTCAGATCTGAAAGAGCCGTACGTACGTGTTCGGTGTAAGGAGGTGTCACGGGGTGTTGTTTTGGGAAATACACCTGCATTCCTACTGCAAATGCATGTCCTGTGAGTTTTCATGGAAATGCGTCTCATACATAAATTACTCCAAAGTAATACTGGAGGAACGGGTTTTTGGTGCTGGTTTTAACAGTGGAAGGGGCAGATTCTGGAACAGCAAGCCAAAGTCTGTCCCAATTCTTACCTTTTAGATAAGAATCATTAGGAACCTTTTAGGAAGAATCGTTAATATGTGTTGTTGCTTTTTCTCTTGAATTCAGGTTGTGAAAGGCCTTACCTATTTGTGGAGTCTAAAGATTTTACACAGAGGTGAGTAACAGATGTTTTCTGCTTCCAGTGAAATACCGTATTATTTTATTTTAACCACACTTTCTACCCAGACAGTAGCCCACACTGACATCTGGCTTGATTCCAGCGGAGTAACGCAGTCCGAACCTCACTCATTAGCTTAGCAGATTTTCTGATAAAATACGTTTACTGCTCTTCGCTTTTATTGGCCTCCCTCCTCCTCAAGGAAAAAGAGAGAAATTAATTTTATAGAGATTTAGATGCTTTGGGTTACAAACAGGTGCCCAGTGGAAAAATCAGCAAGGAAAATCAGATGTTTGACTAGTATTGAAAATAGATGATAATGAATTTTCTTATAGACTTCAGAAATCTCACGTGAGAGCTACAAGCGTTGCTAGAGCCTTGGATATCTCCAGCTGTGGCCCACTGTCCTCTAACATGGTCATGAATAATTAAAGCAACTTTAAACCTGCTTGGACATAAGCCATTTTTGAGTTTTGCTGTTTAATCTCCTTCCTGAAGCTAACTTGTATTTTTTTTAGACTTCTCATTTATTTCTTGCTTTTTAATGGTGTTACATTTTGTTTTAAAAAAAAAATATCTCTTGTGGTGGGTTAATGTAGATATATTAGGACTTTCAGAACCAGTGTCAGTTCTGGAAACAGCGGACAGGGCTGTTTAAAGAACAAAGAAGCCCTTCCCCCTAAACCACCACTACCACCCCCCCCAACAGAAAAAAGGAAAGAGAAACTCATTACATTTATAATGTTTCTAAAGTGTCTGAAAGTAACTGCTCTGGTTCCTAATGTTGGTAACAATACTGTTTAATTTAACCCATCTGCTCACTCAGCCCGTGTGCACAGTTGGAGCATGCAGTAACCGACATCATTTGTGATTGAAAGAGAAGTGGAAAGTAGAGAGAACATAGAAAATTTCAAGTTGCAAACCGAATAGGTCAGACCGTTTTTTCTGGGGCGCTTAGCTTTGGAGTGGCTGAGGAGCGGGTGCGAGGCTCTGAGTGATGAGAAGTGCCGGGGTGGGTGTCCGGTGTCCTGCTGGGATCGACGCAAGGTGTTGGGCACCTCTGCAGAGGCATCCCGAAATGTGTGCACTGAGTGGGGACAACAAGCTCATAGGGAACACTCGTTGCCAGGATGTATTGAGGTCCTGCCCCTCCTTGGAGCTTAGGCTCAGGCTTTTGGGGAGAGTTGGTAACAGAGGAGGAGATTGGTGCTTTGTGTAACAGCCCAGGGAGCATCTGTAACAGGACATAGGCTTCCATTCCTCCTGGATCTCACAGCATCTCCTTCCTAGGAGATTGCTCTGATGTAGGATCTCTCTCCGGGGTGGGAGAATGAGGGCTGTGGCCAGAAGAATGAGTAGAGGTCAAGTAAGAACTTGGCTTTGTTATCCCCATCAGAGAGTGAGTGAAATGCTGAGATGTATATGACCCTACGATGTCACTGGATTAAAACAACCCAGAGTCCATGACCAAGTCGGTGCAGACACAGGTTACCAAGGAGGCTTTGTTTCTGGTGGTGGTTTAAACATTTCACTGTAATGGTGCCTGATTTCACAGCTCCATCCACTCTCGGCAAAAGGATGAGCAGTCTAGGTGCCAGAGCTGCCAACGGCGGTTGTCAGAATAGGTATGAAAGAAAAAGCAGCTGGAGCATCCGTGCCTGGGTGTTGCTCTGCAGATACAGTCTTACACGGTCCTTGCCGTGGGTTTGTAACACCTGAAAAGAAAAAGCAGGTTTGAATTTTTTTTTCTTTCATTTTTAATATTTTCCTTAAAGATTCTGGCCACCTGTTGAATGTGGTTTGGATTACGGTCATTTTGGCATTATGGTCAGGCATAAATACTCCAAGTCTAACATTTCATTGTTGTTCTGCTGTAGATTTAGAACCTGGGTCTGATTTTTGCTTTGCCTGAAAAACCAAATCTCCCCTTCTGTATGGGTTTCATTGCCTTATTGAAGAGCAGCTCAGAGTTTTATGATGAATTATGTGTGGTCCTTGCTCGGGTCTAAAGAAAAGCGCAGAAACTGATATTTCATCATGCTCCAGATTTTTCTGGCCTCAGTCTGTTGGTAGGTTGACCAAGGTGAGAACAGCACTGCCATGGATAACTGGCATTCCAGGGTTCAGAGACTGGTTTTCAGTATTACCCTGTACCCATTTTTAAGATACAGAGCATGTGTGTGTCCTTCTATATCTTAAAAATGGATACAGAGCAACACAATGCAAGGAAGATGCCTGTCTGCCAGTAACCTCCCTCAGCTGTCTGCTGGGTTTAGTGCATCAGAGGTAAACGAAAGAAAATTTGACCCTGACTTCCTTGCTGTCACATGTAAAGCAACCGTGCAGGAAGCTCGCGTAGGCTAAGAAGTCATGAATTTCCACCGTGGTGATAACGAAGGTGGAGAAGCAACCATCGTGAAGAAGCTGTGCAAGGCAGTGCAGCAAACGACCGTTTGTGACTAGAGCACGGATTAAAGCAAAGGAAACAAACAATGAGCAGGTCTTTTATTCCAGATCAGACATTTCAGCAAATATTACAGCTTAACTTCAAAACAAACCTTGCAACTAATGAGGTGATAGCCGTGCATATTAATAAACCCAAAGCTGTAGTCATAGTCATCACACCCACATCAAACATAAACATAAGATTAACACCTACACCACTTCTTTGGAAGATGTGAGAATGTCCCAATGATAAGTGTGCTCTTTTCCCCAGAGGATAAGAAGTAGAAATGGAAGGGTAATGAGAAATTAACTTAGATTTAAAACAGAATTAGCAATTAAACAAGTCTAATCATGTACAAAGTCAAAGTTTGTATAAAGACAAACCAAAATCTGTTAAGTTCAAGAATAAGTATAGACCGTATGCATTTTATCTGGGATGTTTTTCTCTGTTCACACCTCCTTATTAAAGGAAGTGTATGAAATAAATGTTACCCGCTTGTGTTTAATTGTACTGCTCCGTTTTTGTGCGCACAACTGTACCGGGGGCCCGTGTATATTCCGCTGTTTGGGGACCGGGGTTCCTGGCTCAGTTTTAAATTAGTGTCGGTGGTTTTGAAAGTGTTTTCTGGTTTGTGGTCTGCGGGGTTGAGCTAGCTGGAGCAGAGGGGTGCCGGTTGGTAGGGACGGGCATGTGTGCCATATGGACGACAAGCGTTCCCGTCCGCTCAGCGGGAACCATGGGATTGCACCAAGGATGAGCAGGGCAGTATGTTTGGCTTTCCCCCCTGCTGTTGGAGCTTTGTGAGAATTAATCAGTGTTAGTGCCCTGTGTGGTGAAGCACAGGCAAATACACTGGGGCTTGCCTGGGTGCATGTACCTAGACACCTGCGTTGATGTAGGGACAGCTATCCACATTCCTGCGCGCTCCTGGGCCACTCAGCTTTATTTTTAAAAGAAACAGTCCTGGCCTCTGCAAAAAGTATGCTGACGAGGTCGTGATGGCAAGAAAATATTTTCATTTCATTTCCATCCAGCAGTTTCACTTTGTTGACAGTAATGTTCTGTGAGCTGCCTGCAGCTAAAACTGTGCTTTTGTATCTCCTCTCTCCCTTGAACCTGGCGTGTTGCGGTTTTCTATTTTTGAAAGACAGAAGAAGTCAAGAGACAGCTTTTAAGAATCTGGTGGTTTGTTGGTTTTGTTTTGGTTTTTTTTTTTCTCCACAATCATGAATCCGTTTGCTTTTCAATAAAACAAGATGACTGAAAAGTTTGATGTTCAAAAAGCTGAACCTCTGACTATTCTGTTTACTGGTAAGTAAGAGCTTGGAGGTCCCATTTATTTGCAGAGAGGTGAAAGGACTTAGGCAGATATATCATAAAGAGGACTCGTTCTTCCTCCATAATGATGCTTCATAGAAATCATTTGTATTAAGCAAGCACTGGTAATGGGAGCATAATGACCCCTTTTGGCTCTTGTTTAAATTCTTTCACTTCTAAACAGTAATATTAATCACAAGCAGATGGTGCAGAACATTATTTATGCACGTTTGTTTTCCAAAACCAAAAAATGTTTAACCCATTAACTGAAGCGGTTTATGAAACAAAAAGGCTAATTTACTGATCGGATTATTTTTCTCTGCAGTTTCAATATGAGATATTTTGTGAAGGGACATTTTCATAGAATCACAGAATGGTTTGGGTTCGAAGGGACCTGAAAGATCATCTAGTTCCAACCCCCCTGCCATGGGCAGGGACACCTTCCACTAGACCAGGTTGCTCCAAGCCTCATCCAGCCTGACCTTGGACACTCCCAGGGATGGGGCATCCACAGCTTCTCTGGGCAACCTGTCCCAGTGCCTCCCCACCCTCTCTGGGAAGAATTCCTTCCTGATATCTAATCTGAACCTCCGCACTTTCAGTTTAAACCCATTACCCCTTGTCCTGTCACTACAGGCCCTTGTAAAAAGTCCCCCCCAGCTTCCTTATAGCCCCTTCAGGCACTGGAAGGTTCTATAAGGTCTCCCCAGAGCCTTCTCTTCTCCAGGCTGAACAAGCTCAATTTTTGTCTAGGATTGTGACGTCTTTTTTTTTCTTAAGGAAATCAACGCAACTGTTGGAATTCAGAGCAAATATTTGCTGAAATCCTGCTTTTGTGCTGCTATTAAAATTCTGCTGTGTGGCCAGGAGGTATTTCTTTGTAGCAGTGCTTGTTTGGCTGCAGCTTGCTCAGGAGACTCCCCAGCCTGCTTCCCTTCCTTACTGGGCTGATCCCCAGTTCCTTGCTTTCTTTTAGGATTTATTTTTTTCTTTAGTTCTGATTGTGGGAGGATTTTAAGACCAAGCAATGCTTAATGAATGACAAATAGGGGTTTTTTTAATTATATTGACTTACTGTCACATCCCACATGGGAGATGGGGTCTGCAGATCCCCAGTGACACAAGGTGATGGCTGGACGGAGCCTTGACTCTTCCTTGGTGGGAGCTGGGCGGTCCTGGTGTAACGGGGGATAAATGTGGCAGCGTTTAGAATCATAGAATCACAGAATGGTTTGGGTTGGAAGGGACCTTAAAGATCATCTAGTTCCAACCCCCCTGCCATGGGCAGGGACACCTTGCACTAGACCAGGTTGCTCCAAGCCTCATCCAGCCTGGCCTTGGACACTTCCAGGGATGGGGCATCCAGTTTCCTCTGCTGTGTTGTGTTAAGGGAATGAGGACTTCCAGGCTGCACTTGGAAGTGTCCTGCCTCTTCCTCTGAACTCATGAACTCACTGGGACAGGTTGCCTGCAGAAGCTGTGGCTGCCCCATCCCTGGGAGTGTCCAAGGCCAGGCTGGATGAGGCTTGGAGCAACCTGGGCTATGGAAGGTGTCCCTGCCCGTGGCAGGGGGTGGGGCTGGGTGGGCTCTAAGGTCCCTTCCCACCCAAATCGTTCTGTGACTCTGACATGTACATGTTTGAGTCCTTATAGAAGGAAAATTTGGCTATGTGCATGTTGCCTCATCACCACTTGCCATGAGGTCATGGTGTTCATGCATGAAGCTTCCTTCTGCCTTACCAGACTCTTCACCTGGAGTGAAAGCATTTTTGTTCTGTTAAAAAACAGTGCCATTGATCCAGTTCTGATCCCACAAACCTATTTCCAGCCATACTTCACCAAAATGCTTCTCTTGTCCGTGTTGGTTTTCATTATTGTTGTCGCATCCTTTACAGTTATAAAAGCAAGAGCCTCTCGTTCTACTGCAGGTTTCTTTTAAAAGTGCTGGGGCTGTAAACAGCTGGATTGGTGGTGCAGGATGTCCGTGTTTTCTCTGGGTGTGATTGCATCTGCTGTTTAGTTCATTACAATTCAGCACGAGCCTCGTAACGAGGTAGCTCTATTGACTGCTGCCATATTTTTAGAAAGAAGGTTAAACAGGATTACTGCACAACTTACTGTTCTTCTTGGGATTCAGGGTAGAGCCTGCTGAGGTACTCGGCGTGTCTTCTTAGATTTAGCAAAGTCACTCGACAGCGGAGAGGACCACAGAGGACCGTGCTGCGTAGTGGGTTGCAAGTATGCTAAGGTTTTGGTTAGAAAACATACTCTGAAAACGTTGTTGGGAAGCGTATGGGAGATTTTGGTGACTGCGTGGATCGCTCTGTAGCGGGGTTTTGTCTCATCACCTGAGGAATAGGTGAAAATCCATCAGCAAAGCTGCTGACAGATTGAATTCCTGATGATGAAAACCGCAGTACGCAGGCTGAGTCTGTCGATGCTCTGACATGAGGGAGACACTCGTGACTGGTTTTGCATGTGGCTGGGGGGGGATATTGCAGAACGTATCGGCGCTATTGATACCTAACTCAAAACACACAGATCCACTTAAGCTATATAACGTACTATTGAATGCTCCCCTTTTTTTGAACTGGATTTTTAGCTCAAATATAGGAAAGCATTTAATCAGCTTGTTAATTGAGGTTATACGTTCCTACATTACAGAGACAAATTAAGCAAGCTACTGTGGTACCAGAAAACATCTGCTAAAGAAAGGCAAACTTAATGATAAACTAAATTAGGTTCTTTTCTAGTTGGGTTTCATCCATCTGCACCCAACTAGTGTTCACTTTTAAAGAAGGCAGAGACACAAGCTATTGCTTTTAATCCATTTTGACAGAAGAAAGCAGTGATTAGGCAAAGCCACTGTACTCTAATCTTCCCAAGTTTAAGCCAGGCCATAACGTGCACATTATGCTTTCCGACTGGCATCCCTGGAACAGAAAGATGCTCAGTGTTTCCTGCGCTATGCTCAGGCTGGATGTTCAGCGGTTTATTCACACGTCGACTTTACAGAATGCAACAGAACCGTACCAACTTCTTTCGACATCGCGGGGGTCAGCATTAAGATCTTTGCACTGACAATCTGGCTTTACGGTGCATGTTGATGTTTTATTTGCTGGAGCAGGATTAGTAATTGTTGTCAGACATTGCTGGCAGTTAATCTCTGCAAAAGCTCTGAAACCAGGAGATCGGAGCTGTTTTATGCAGTAGAAGCCGTGGAGGTGGAAGCCAGGAGCTGTCAATAATGGTGTGCACAAGAGCAAAGCTGCGCTCTGTCTGTCCTTGTAGCAGAAGGAGGCTCGAATGTGCTTGGATGTTTGTGTTTTTCCTGTTCTATGGACAGGTGTTTATATGGGATGCTTTGTAATTTTTATAGACTTAAAGAGTTTGTTCCCTCTCTGTCCCTTTCACCTCGTGCTGTAAGCTGCAGATCCCTTTTTGCAGACCTGCTCCAGCCTACGCTCCAGGCAGTTCTTTAATCCTGTGTTTATGCCGTTGATTAATCCCTGTCTAAATGTAGTGCTTCCACTTGTCCCTGTTGTTCTGTTTTTTCAGTCTGATTTTCCCATTTGTCATGCTACTTGGAATTCTAGGTCCTATCCTTCAGTGCACTTGCTGCCCCTCCCAGGTTGGTGTCATCTGTGGATTTGGACTCAATGATCTTAAGGGTCTTGTCCAACCTGAATGATTCTCTGATTTAGTAACGGGGATTATTAGTATTGGAGAGGTACAGGTACAGTGTCGTCTGTGCTACTGACTGTTACAAACCAGAGATTGCATTTGAAAGACATCCTTGAAATATTTCCTGTTAAAATCCATCACGCCCATATTCATAATGGTCTCTATGTATCTGATGCCGTCCAGGATAATGTAGATTAAATCGGGTTTTGTTCCCTCAACAGATGTGAAGCCGTCTAATATGTTGGTGAACACGCGAGGCCAGGTGAAGCTCTGTGACTTTGGGGTTAGCACGCAGGTAATTCCCCTTTTAGATAGCTGCCCGCTCTCTTTCTAATGTCAAAATCACCTGGCTGCCAGACAAGCAGCCCCACGGCAAGCTCCTCTCAGCTGGGAGAGCCCTATTCATTTTTAATCTCTGGGCGACTTTTCTTCATCTGAATATGATTGTTCATTGTTTAATGACAGTAAAAACTGCTGATATTGTAATTACTACTTACGAATAGCAAACTTCATTGATATGCAGCTTTGATATGAATGTGTTTTGGCCAGACAAAAGGGAGGGCAGAACGAGAGATGTGTCTGGGGATCCCAACTGGCCCACAATAAAAATTAATATTGGGAGTAACAATAGTGGTGGGCTTTTACAATGTGCAGCACAAATTTTAATTAATTTCCATTTTGGGCCTCCCTGGAGAACTTCTCTGATAGTGACCCATGAGCTTGCTGTGATGTTGATTTGAATTTCAGCACCTTTACTCTCAGCCAAACATGAGGACCAAAGAGAAGGTCAGCCTTGTATTATAAGTTGTCAGAGCCTGTTGTCCCTCCAGCGTATTTAGTGCTCGTTGCATTCAAGTGATGAATGTGGCTTTATTCGCATCTTGAGCCAGCTGACTGAAAAATGAGCGCGTTCAATCCTACTTCAAATTGACTTTTTATATCAGACTGGTTTGGGGTACTAAAGCGATAAGCATCCTGTTTAACAGAATTGTTTAAGGTTATCTGCCATAAACTGTAATGCAGTGCTTGTTTAAATTGGAACTCTCATTCCGAACAAAAGAGAGATTTAATCATTTTTAATGCCTTTGCAGATAAATTTGTTCCCTTTTACATAATTTTTAGTTGATTTATAGGAATGATGATTGTAGGTTAAATGAGGAATAATTGCCCATTTTATTTCCACATTATCTTTATATTGTTCTAACAGACTGTTTTGTCTGATAGCTGGTGAATTCTATAGCCAAGACGTATGTCGGAACAAACGCTTACATGGCGGTAAGTGGATTTATGCAGGAATAACACTTAAATAGAAGTATTTGTTCACAGTCTTGTTCTGTGTAACGCAGGATGTGTTCTAAATCAGTTCTCAAACTTCATCTCTCCCTGTCCCCAGCATAAGCTGTGGCTTGGCTGTGTGTGCCACGAAACAACTCCTTTTCACCGTCTGGCCCACCCACTCCCCTACCAGCTCTGCGACAGCGGCGCTTCTTGCTGATAGGGAAGAGTAATATTGGGAAAGTGTTCCTTTCACGTTTTTTAGTTGCCTGTACTGCTTTGCAATAATTGGGAACAAAGAACAGCACTGGTTCAGCCGTTAAAAAATGATGCTTGCGGCTCTTCGCACTGACAGTCCGGTGCCGTCCGCAGTTCGGGAACCGCTGCTCCCAGCCTGCGGTTTAGCCAAGCGTTTAGCCCCGTGCAGATGTCTCATGGACTTCTCGATACCTAAACACTCTTGTGGGTATTTCCCGTGTGGAGCTGCCATGGAAATTAGAAGCTAAAAATATTTGGACTAATAATATTAGGGCATTATTTCACTCTTAATTGCATGGTGTGTAATGCTCATAGCATACATACCAAGTCATCAGTGCCTGTCACTTCTCTGTGTAAGCTTGGGTGAGAATGCTTGTGACGGTGAGACAAATTTTGCCCTATTCCTGTACGTTGAAGCATAAATTCCCAGCATTTTTAGGTCAAAGTAACGCAGTGCTAAAGGTGTGTCATTTGGGGGAACGCTGCTGCTCTTGGCTAGGATGGGAGGTTTGGGGTTAGCGGTTCCGGCTGACCTGGCAACCGGCGCGCGGTGTTCGTGTCGGTGAGATTAATCTGGTGACAAGAGCCAGTCTGAAAGGAAACTACAAAAGTTAGCGTGGATTTTCCATTAGATCCATTTGAATAATCTTAGTTCTCCATTTAGCAGATGTCAAAACTTACATGCTTCGGTTTAGATCGGTGTATTAACTGCTGTCTTTTACTTTTGGCCATTAAAATTCTTTTACCAACTACTGATTAATGAGGAAAAAATGAGTGTTCAGCTTGGTTTAAAAAAAAAAAAATGTGAACAATACAAAGTGGTTGATACTTGTATTTTTCAAACCTCAGAAAAGAGGAGAGAGAAATCCATGACCTTTAATCGCTTTCAGGTATTTTTTCTTACTTTCTTGCGAGAAGAAAGCAGACCAGGGTGTCCATTTATTTGCTAAGTGCTTTTCTAGTCAAGGTGTACTCATTATGTTGTTTGTGAAACACTCGTGCCACCATCCTAGAAAGGCTTGGGCTGTCCTGTGTCATCAGAATATCATGTGCAGAAAAATGTTTAAAAAAAAGAAGAAAAGAGAGAAAAAAATTCCTGTCTCGGGTATTATGGCTTTCGCTAGCAAGCTGGCTGATTTCTATGCCTCCCTTTTCTAAAAGAACTGGAATATAGCCATCCAGACAAATATAAACACCTTCAAATTAACCAACTTTTCTAACTCAGCTGTTACTCTTAGGGTGGGCTTAAATTGTATTGTGTTTTTAGTGTGCAAATCAAGATTGCTGTTCTTTCCCAGGTGTGCATTCAATAAATTACTTTTTCCTTACTGTTTATGGATGAACATGATGCATCCATCTATTAATTGAAAAAGGGAGGTTTAAGCTAAAACGGACTTGATCTGATTTCTTGTGTTAAAATTGTTTTGCTTGCTGAATGAGCCATTTGTCGTCATCAAATTTATAGTCTAGTCATCAAAAAATAATGAAGGTCATAAGCTTGGGTTCGCCTGCCTTCTTGGCAGACCGTGAGTGAATTTAAAACCATTAATAAAATTGAGTTTCCGTTTCAAATACATGAGCAAAAAGGCTTTTTGATTGAGAAATTAAAATTTCCAACAAAAACACGCTTTTTAGAAAATCATTTTATCACCACTTTCTACCGAAAAATGTTTTGCATGACAAAAGTAACCAGTTGCAGACGTTTTTAAGAGAGAATGTTTTTGAGCTGTCTGTCCTTAGGACGGTCTCTGTGTTGCACTTTACCTTGTGCACGTGTTTCTCTTATTTTCACCCTCCCCGCACTCTCAAATTCACGCGAAGATTTGTTGAAACGTGCAAATTATTTACTTGCCTCTGTCTCCTGCGAATACCTAACTCCTGAATACCAGTTGCCGTCTCAAACTTGAGCTCTTTCAGCGGAAGAATAACCAATTGAATATTGCTCAGTGTGAATTATGCATCTGATTTGGTGGCTCGGGAAGGGCCGGGGTCTCACCTGCGCTGCAAAGCTCTGCGAGCATCCTCACCTTGCCACAGGTGCCGTGTCTGCCGGCAACAAAACACGCCTGGCCGGGGTAGCCGATGCCACGTTGTGTTATCGGGGCGGACGTGTCGGCGTGCGGTTTTGGCTGCGTGTCTGCATCTGTGAGGATCTTGGTTAGTGTGAAAGGATGCGTAAAACTCATCCCTCTGTACGATGCTGTTGCAAACATTTCTAAGGCATGCCGCTAGACTAACTGTACTTAATGAAGGCTGGCCGTAATTAACTTCAAAATAATAATTTTTTGCATCACTGTTCAGCTCAAAATAAATGAGGCTCAGTCCTAAAGATTTTGTTCCAGTTACATCTGACTTTTTTTAGGCTAGGGCGGTTGTGGAAGGCTATCTTAAAGACAACGTGGGCAGCGCTGTGTTTTTTACTTAACATTCACACTGCGATAAAAGCTCTTGACCTGGGATTAGCAGTGGAGAGTAAACATCCAAAACCACATTGGACTGGCACTAATTTGGGAGTTTGTTTTCTAAAAAAGGTCTCTGGATTATTAAAGACTAAAAATACAGCCAGTGCTTCGTAGGTGGTTGGGCTAGACAGGTGCATTAACAGCACAGTGGGGAGAGAAGTCTCATGGAGCCTTTTATTGTTACATTTCATGCTGTACTTGACCTTGGAAATGCTTAAATTGTAGCTTTCAAGTAAAAAACTAGCAGTTATATTTTACAGCACTCTATTTCATGAGGCATTAAACTTGCTATTAATAGTTTTGAGTGAAGTCGTCTTTTCTATAGGTCAAAAATGAAATTAAAAAAGTATATAAAATAAAATTGCTGGCATGTGACTTCATTGATTCTTTTGGCTTCAGTAGCTTTGCTTTTTAAACCATAGTTACTCCCCAACCCCTTGACTCAACATTAAGAGTCTGTTTTCCTAACGCCCCTCGCTGCCCTGCCTGGGCTTACCACTGGGCTCCAGAACCTGACCTTGCGCCTCACGCCTGCAAGCCCTCGGCTTTTTCGCGGGATAAGCCAGCCCAAACGCAAGGGCCGAGGCCAGCTTTTCGAGGTGCACAGCCACAAGCCGGAGCGTAACTGAGATGTTCGCTCTTGTGAAGAGGCAAAAATAAATCAGCAGGTCACGTTTGGAGAGTGGGCTTGCCCTCGGCCCGCTCAGCTGGTGAGCTTTAAGCGTCCTTGCGTTTTCTTGGTTGCCCTGGGCTAGCTGGTGTGGGAGAAGTCCGTATGTTTGTTTGCTAGGCTCATGAAGATGTTTCTTTTCCTCTCTTTGCAGCCTGAGCGGATTTCGGGGGAACAGTATGGAATTCATTCGGACGTTTGGAGTCTAGGGATTTCCTTCATGGAGGTACGCAAAGATCGTTTTCACGCGCACGTGGCCAGAATCAAATTAAGTCCAACACTTTAATACAGTCTTTTCACAGTCTTTTGTATACTCATGCTTTTAACTACTTCTAAATTCCTTGGCTGTATTTAGAATGGGTTGTTCTTTCTGCATTCAGTTGGGTCAGGTAGAAAGAGCCTCTGTACAAACCCTGCAACAGTCATAAAACTTCTAATAAAACTCCGTGTGAGGGGAAGAAGTCGAGCCTGTAGCAGGCTCTGCATCCTTTCCTCACCTCTGGGGTTGAGGGTGATGGGATTTCTCTGTTGCATCTTCGCAGGCCTGGATGGAGTGGGCTATGATTGGGGGTAAAATAGTACTGTGCAGATTCAGGGTTTGAGCTAGTTAATGGCCTCGCAAAATCTTTGCAGAATTACTTGCTCGATGGTTTGAGTCTCTCCCCATGTGATTAAATAAGGTGTTTGGATTAAGTGTTCGCGAGGGCTTTTAGAAAGGTTTCTTCCAAACATTGTTTAGAGCGGGAGAAAGTGTTCTCAGAATGAAGCGGTTCGAAGAGAAATGTCCCAAATGCAGTCATTAGGAGACGCCTCGCTTTCGGCAGGTGTCGTCAGAACACTGCCGGTTTTGATTGAGAAAAGTGGGTTTTTTCAGCTTAGGGTTCATCAGATGATTTAAAACCATGAATTTCAGTGACTTGATAAAAACGGATTGTTGTTGTCGTGGTTTAACTCCG